>NW_012132143.1:0-2416 GCF_000143395.1 Atta cephalotes | reverse complement strand
AGAGAGAGAGAGAACGAACACGGGAAGTAGCGCACTGCATTGCGGAAGATCTAAGTTTCGTAGAGCGAGTTGGAACTTTGAGGAAAATTTCGCACATTCTAGATGACATTATACATGTTAACTCTTTAACGCCTTTACAAACCAATTTTTGACTTGATTGCGCTGTTTGCTTTAAGTACATTGTAATATGTAATATATAATGCTTAATTTTTTTTATAGCTATATAAATAATTTTAATTTTATCACAAAAGAATAGATAACTCAAGAATATTAACAATTTATGAAAAGTATAGCATTTAGACAGTAGTTTTAAATAGTGATAGAATTTAGGTCAGAATGTCTAGTGACTTATCGACCGCTATATTCCTAAAAAGTAATACTTTCAGAATTATTGATACCCTTCATTGATGATCAAATCATACCAGCTTTAATAAATACGCACGTATTTATTGTATAATTTAGATTTAAATTTCGTCTAGTATACCCACTATGTATATTATTATTTTAAAATTAAAATAGACGTCTCAAGATGTCTTGAAGACATTTTAAGACATCTTATGTTCTAATTTTGGACATGCATGCTATTTTTTTTAATTTGAATCAAAATTATCCTATTTTACATCTGAAAATGTAAATCACATTTACCATATTTTTTATTAATAAAAATTATTTTTTGATTAATTTTCTACTCATCCCCAGTGACTAATCTATTTGTATTCTTGAAGTTTATGTATACCAAGAAAAGAGATTCTTTTCCTTCTTAGAAAATGTTACGTTTTCTATCCGTGATCGTGGATCCCGCGCGGAAACGGAATGAGTTTAGTCTGTCATTTACCTTTACTCCAACAAAGTAAAACATTTATTTAAAACTCAGGTCTTGTCAAAAGGTTGAATCTTCGTATACACTCTGTTACCCCCTTTAAGCAAATATCATATATATATTTTGATGATATATAAATTGCCTCCTTGATACTTCTATGCTATCATTTTACTTGCTGTTCCGTAATTGTTGAGAATATAAAATCGATATATAATTAAGATAATTAAAACTATTGAAGAAATAAAATGACAAAGTGATATTTTAATTATAGAACAGATGTATATAATTATTAAAATTGAAGATGAATAAGAAATAATAAGTACAAGTACAATCCTTAATAGTACACAAAAAGTCATTAAAATATATTTATATATGTATTTATATATGTATTTATATATATATATTTATAAATACAGGGTGATCCAAATCACCCGCAAGAGCCGACATGTATATATTCTTTATGAAAAAATGAGTCGAAGATGTTAATAGTAAAATAGTGAATCTTCGAAAGTGTTCAACTATAGAACATGAAGTCGCGCCGTCAAGTGACGCAACTAAGACGCAACTAAGCGACCGACCGCGAGAACGCTTTGATGGATACTGAATGAGTATTACAAAGATTCGTGAATTCTCTACAAACATCTACTGCGGTATTCTTAAATTGATTCCGATTGATGAAAAGTAATGTCAATTGCAAATTCGATAGAATGTCATTTATATTAGTAAAAAGAATTTTTGAAATATGTTTATGGATAATTTAATATTGATTTTACTTATAAATTTATTTTTACTTAAAATAATTTTACTTAAAGTAATTCAAAAATTCTTTTTACTATAAATAATAATAATATAAATGAAACATTCAAATTTATAATTGATATTACTTTTTATCAATTAAATCGGACTCAGTTTAAGAAGTTTATCCATCAAAGCGTTCGCGTAGCCGGCCGTTTACAATTAGTTGCGCCGCATTTGATGATACGAACTTCAAATCCTGTGGTTGGACATTTTCAAAGATTCACCATTTAAAAATTATTCATATTACAACATTTATTATGGTCAAAGTTAGATGTTTCGAATAGTACACATTCTTTATTCTATCTAAATAAATTTATCTAAATAATTCTATCTAAATAAATATCTAAATAAATTTATTTAATATGATTGCGCGATGATAACTTTCGGACTTACAATACAATCAGTCTGAAACGCTACTATTACCCTCTAAATTCCCTTAAATTAAATTAGAAAAACTGTAACGAGTTTATTGCAAAAAATATTACCTCAACTAGGGTTCGAATCTGGGATCAAGGTTTGAACCTTTCAGATTGATTGTGTTGGAAGCTCGAAAGTTATCGGCGCGCAATCATATCTGAAATAAATTTATTTAATAAAGAATATGTATTATTCGAAACATCTAACTTTGATCGTGATGATGGCATTCTCTGTCGTATTTGATTTATTCTCATACACACACACACACACACACACACACGCGCGCGCGCGCGCACACGCACGCACACGCACGCACGCACGCACACGCGCACATGTATGTATGTGTGTATATATATATATATATATATATATATATATATA
>NW_012132142.1:0-2417 GCF_000143395.1 Atta cephalotes | reverse complement strand
ACACACACACACACACACACACACACACACACACACACACACACACACACACACACACACACACACACACACACACACACACACACACACACACACACACACACACACACACACACACACACACACACACACACACACACACACACACACTTATGATATTACTTTCGTATATCAAATCAATGTATTTATTATACATTTTTTGTTTGCAGACATTCCAATTACAAATGTTGTCGCCGTCAAGTACTGTCATTCCGCCATCTGGTCAAGTAACTCAAGTCTTGAGAGTAACTAATATGAATAGAGTCAGTTTTCAATACATAATCTAAAACGTATTATGTAAAATAAGAAGTTTTTCGTTTCTAATCGATGATTTCTCTTTTGTTCTTTAGGCACAATTAAGAATGAGATTGCGTATATCATATACCGGCCCGACTGGATCAGTTCTAGAACAAACAGAAGTCAATAACTTTCCCGTTTCGACATTGCAGTGACAAGATGTAATACAAAATACATTTGTACATATGCCTGCCTAAAAATAATTAATAGAGTTTTGAAAGCGGAGACTGAAAGGAAGATGAAAGAAACGCAATCTTTCTTCATTAGGACAGTGAAACATACAACTTGGCTATACCTAACACACACACACACACACACGCACGCACGCGCGCGCACGCACACACACACACACACACACACACACACACACACAGAGAGAGAGAGAGAGAGAGAGAGAGCATTTGTATTAAGCAATTTAATCATTGTATGTGCGGCATCGATAAGGCAAGACCTAAACTTTCTAAAAGACACTTTGAGTGTGTTGAAAAGTATGATAATTTAATTTTCCGCGATTTGTTGTTGGATATATTCTAAAAATTCATAACGAAAAGTGAATTCTTCGGCGCGTATTAAAACTCGTCGCGGATAATGTGATATTAATATCGCGATCTTTCAAAAATTACGTTTTGTATTTTATTACTGTTGTCTATCGTTTTCATGTAATTTACAATGAGAGAGTTGTGTGTGCAAGTGCTTCGTTTTCGTAATGTCTCGCATGCGGAAGAAAAAGGAAGAAAAGAAAAATGTAAATATTTTTTCTAATAACTGAAATATGCGGAGGGAATTGGGGAGATATCGTGCTCTGATTGGTTGCATTCCTGTTTTTCGACTACTAATTTAGCGCATAATTTCTCACGGTTAAATAATGAAAAAATGAAGAAACGAGAGTAAAAAGAAGAAAACCGAAACACATCAGACTCTTTATATACCACTTAGGAACAATAGAACATTGAAAAAACACGGAAGGATCGGAAGAAGGTTTCGTCACCTAAAGTGCTCTGTCGCTGCCCCAAAAAGTTATCTATGAGAAGACGCTTATAACTCTCGCTGTAACAAAAAAAAAGATCTTTTCTACCGCTGTATTTGTAAGATATCACGGACGACTCGCGAATGATCGTCTTGTAAATATTAGATAATCACAATGACGTACAGAGAAAATTCTTTCGCGAAATAAACAAAAGTAGAAAAAAAGGACACACGAGATGGGACTCTTTATGTGTATATGATAGAACTGTTGATTCAATAACGCGAATATATGATAATATCCATGTTTTCGTCTTCGAGAAAAAGAAAGATATCATTTTTTGAGAGGAAAGACACACGCAAATACAAATATAAATACACATACACATGACACTTATGGTGCATGAGTGTGTTACGTGCGAGGATATTCACAACTTCGAATTGATATTCAGAGTATAGAGTAACATTGAAGGGCTGAATTCTGATTGTCATGTTATATCTATCGCGCGTATGTATGCATATTGAGCTTTGCATTCCGTTGTACGAGAAATTCATTATCATGAGAAATATTGGGATTTTGTTAGCGGTCCAATCTCTTCGTCTCTTTTGAATTATATTAATTTCCGTGAAACACGTGCTCTAACGATGTTTCGCTACCTATATTGTATTACATTGATTTTAACGAGAATTTTGATGGAAAGTCACAACTCCGATTATGTGGCTGCGAAATCGTCCTACAAAGTAGAAATGCAAATTCCATGTTTTAAGATTGATTTTATATCTGCGAACTAATCAAATGTCCCATTTTTATTGTTTTCACAAAAAAGCCACGACATAATATAAAGAATAATTGTATACATATATATCGATGATAGTCTTTTAAGTTGCAGTAAAAACACTAACATAAAATTAATAGCAAAATAATAATGTACATAGTTTTTACTATCTAATTTTGGGATTTCAATTTTACTATTTACTACTCAATTGGAATTATTTACTCTCAGAGATATCATTTGTACATATTATGTCGAATAGAAGGGAGAGAGAGAGAGAGAGAGAGAGAGAGAGAGAGAGAGAGAGAGAGAGAGAGAGAGAGAGAGAGAGAGAGAGAGAGAGAG
>NW_012132141.1:0-2417 GCF_000143395.1 Atta cephalotes | reverse complement strand
ATATTTTANATTAACCTCTAATATATCCTTACGCAAATACCATTCTATGTTAATAATAATAGCGTACTGCCTACTGATATGTGTTAGTTCACTTGTAAAGCACTTTAAAATTCAATCTAACGATTCATCGCTTCCGATCGTGAATAACGACGAATCCGCCTCTTAATGGCTAATTACAAAATAACGAGCTGTTGAATACACCGAATAATGCGTTTGCCGCGCTGCATCCTCGCATTTTTCCAAGATCGACGATCATCCCTCGCGATCGCGATACTCGAGCGATCTCGGTCGCGTTATCCAAACTCGTCTGCTTACATTTTTCATTATCCTATCTTCGCTATATTTCTCTCATCTTCTTTTTTACTAGATATTTATCTTATTCGTGATTCAAAATTCTCAGATTTTTACCTTTGGACACTGACGTATTCCATTAACCCTTTGCACTCAAATGTTATTTATTCTATTTTTCTTAATTGCAAAAGATGCATTGAGAACGTTATATTTCTTTTTAGGAAAAGGCGAACCATGTGAAAGTCTGGTTTCAAGCGCATTAGTTATTCTATTCGCAATGATACGCTAATCAAATTTTTTTTCATCACTCAATTACGTTAACGCAATCATTTGTTTTTGAATATCTGAGATGGATACTCTTATGGATAGAGAATTTCAGTCCATTTTACTGCTCCTCGAATTGTAAGGCCTCGATTCGATTATAACTTAGATTATACCTCCTAAAATTCGTAAATTACATTTTTTATCGCAGTGATTTGTTAGTTAGTTGTTAAATCCAAAATTTGTAGCATTATAAAATATCAATTTTTTATCCCTTTCCATTCGATAATCTACATTGTTGACATGTTGATATGTAAAGTAGAACTCGAATGAGCGCAAAGAGTTAAAATGGAAATTCGAATATTTTGCCTGATAACAGTATTCTTTTACTTTCCATTCTCTTCTTCTTTTTTCCACGCGTATATTTAGATGTCTCATGTATTCGTCAAGTCCCAATATCGCGGAGTGATTCTAACGTAGTGCTCTCCAGTCGCTTTCCGTAGAAAAATAAAGAACATACTGACGCGATCATGACTTGACGATCGATGACGACGATGATGAGAGATCAGTGATGGATGATCGATCGATTCGCCCGAGCATGCCGGTGGATGATCATCTTTACCGATATAATCCACTGTTTAATCGGCGGCTTTTTTATTTCTTAAGTAACTTCCATTTTCGTTAATTGCGGATACATGTAATAAATGCCCAGTGATATAACGGGAGATACAAAGGTTGGTCTTGTAATTCTAGGATTCGACAGAAACTGCGTAAAATTACGGAAAGCTACTTTAATGATCTTTGTTACGGCTATTTTTATTATTGTTAAGATTTATAATCTCATGTTATAATCAATAAAAATATAATCTTATTAAGAATGTAAACTTATTAAAATCATATATCAAATACAGAATGCAAATATCATTATAACTTTCTTCAATACGTATGTACAGATGCATGAGATTATTTATGAAAGCATTCTATTATTTAAGAATATTTAAGAATATTTTTTTTTTTGAAAACATTTAGCCCAGAGTCAAAGAGAAATCATATCAACAAAAAATTATCAAAATAGCTATTAATGAATTTATTGAATTTATTAATGAATTTATTTCGGGAAATGAATTTTGCTTGAATACTCATTAAAAACTCGCTTCTGGCCTTTGAATCATTATGAGATCTTTAATGCGTCCTCATTGCAGCTTTCCGCCACCGAGAAAATAAGAGGAGAATGCGGGAGGGAAAGGGAAGTACAATAGGGCGAAATAGAGGCGAATGGGACGTATTTCGGGTACGGTTGCACGTTTAGAGAAGCGCCGGGAGTTTTCTCTTTGGGAGTTCGAAAAATCGGGACAAGATCTATGTGTGTAACACACTACCGATTATAGCTTGTGACTCGACCAACAGAAAGGCACTTGGGCAAATTACGTGCCGAGTTGGCCGCCGTTTCTAACACGCGGGGCACATCACCTTCACTATTACTCTCTTTTCTTCTGTCCGCTCTCGCGTGATTTTTTTTATTTTATGGAGAAACAGACGATTCAAATTCTCTTCTCGCCGTACTTGAATTCTCATCTACAGGCTTAACTCTATGATATGTTCGCGTTCGTTATGTATATATATATGTATAAGATTATTACTTACAAACACTCTCTCACCTATCATTCTCTCAATTTGATCACTCTTTCTTTCTTTCATGTTTTTTCGTCATGTTCTGTCATCATTCGCAATTCCATTCTCACTTGCACTTCTGCTCAGACTCTCTCTCTCTCTCTCTCTCTCTCTCTCTCTCTCTCTCTACTACTACACACACACACACACACACACACACACACACACACACACACACACACACACACACACAC
>NW_012132140.1:0-2420 GCF_000143395.1 Atta cephalotes | reverse complement strand
GTGCGTGTGTGTGTGTGTGTGTGTGTGTGTGTGTGTGTGTGTGTGTGTGTGTGTGTGTGTGTGTGTGTGCGCGCGTATGTGTGTGTGTGCGCGCGCGCGCGCGCATGCGCGCAGGCGTGTGTACTTATCGATAAATATTACAACAAATTAATTTTTTACATAAAAATTTCACATAGATAAAAGATTATGGCGCACATCTTAATAACACTAAACTTTAAAATAAAAAATAAGAGAGAACTGTATATCTATTTAACAATCGTGAAACTATTAGTACATAGCAAGCATAAACAGCAGTAATAATTCAACATTCTGTATAATACATTACAATCTTTTGTTTTAGCGTAAGCTAGAATTATAACTCGGACTTAGGTCGATATATTTTTGACGTATTCTTTTTTATGATGTTAAAATTCCAGTCAAATGAGATGAAATTATAAATTAATTTGACGGATATTCAACGATCACGATAGAAATGGAACCACCAAATCCTCCTTGTGTTCGACTTTTACATCGCCTAATGCTGTCACAGCCTTGTTGAGCATTTCTGTAATCTACGTTTAATATATGTATTATTTTCATTATTGACAAACTTAGTGCTCATAACGAAGAAAATACAAGAAAGATGAAGTAAAGTATTTACCAATTCTTGGTCTTCAGTAGCAAGTGGATCGGCAGCTAATGTTCGTTCTGGAGCAGGTATATCTTTAAGTAAGCAAGATGCACCCTCAGGAAATTTAATTCGACCCGATTCTATTCTCTTTGAATACGCACGAGATCTGTCCATATATTCATGTTGTTCTAGATTATGAGTGTCTAATGCGCCCACGTCAATAACATTGCTGTAAAAAAATAATCATAACATCAACTTACAATTTTTAGAATAATTTATTTTATAATATTTTATACTGGGAAAATTAATAAAATTGTATTATTCCATGAATTATTTATAATGGAGTTAAAGCTATTTTTTTTCATTAACTGCAACTTCTTTCCTTCTGAATATTATATATTTACTTTTATGTGATATTTTTTATAATATTCAGTGTAGTAAATTCATGACGAAATGATATAAAACAGTGTTAAAAGATTAAAAACAAAATTCTTATAGAAAAAAATTATATCTTCAAAGCAAATTAATGTAATATAAATCATATAAAAGAAATCAAAGAAGTACAAGAAAAAATTTACTCACGCCGCAGTTTCATGTAAAATTCTATTCAATGCACTCTGTTCATCTGTCTTCTTAGGCACGGAACTTGCATATTGGTTAACATAATCGTCACTGGAAAGAAGAATACAAAAGATATAATCTCATGTTACTTAAGAGAGCTCGAAATATTATGTCAAACACAAAAATATCTGTGTGCTTGAAACTACCTATGAACTCTCGGTACATTTGTATTATTACTGACAGGATCTACCAGCAAATGTGTTCTTTCATTTGCTTCTCCGCCCTGCAAATAAGCATTGTAATAGATATTTAAAATAAAATTTATATTTATACTTATATTATTTTCTATTATTATAACTTCTTTATTATTATAACACAGATATATGTGGTATGTCAATCAGGCGTTATCACTATCGTCAAGTAGGCGTATTAACTGCGACAATTGTCATGCATCGGTGATAAGGAAGAAAATGTTGAAAGTGCAGTTATTTTACCTGTGGCCCGCTGTCCTCTTTACAAAAGCTGTAGCAGCATCCCATGTTTGAACGGAATTCCACTAACGTGACTTTTCTCTACGAGCAAAGTATATCCGTTATTGCAAACGGTCGTTCATTTTTCTATTCCGGTAAACAATCAGATGAATCAGCTGTGTCGCCGCAAGACGTCTACGTATATACATACACAAACATAACTTTATAAATAGTTGTTTCAGCAAGGCGCATGCAATTAACTGACACGAAAACGACGAAAACTCAGGGACGTGACGAAACCGGGTACATGCAACGTCTCTAGTGGAATTTATCTTGTACTACTTGAAAACATAACCTTGTTCCTGCTGACATCGCATGTTGCAACGATATACAAGAATCGATATTAAATTTCATTCAGCAGAATTAACTGAGAAAGCTGATATTTATGTCAATACCAATTTTTTTAATTTCGCTACTTTGATATACACATATTACAGTCGCTATCATGTCAAGTACAAAGGTAAGTTCAAGATCGATAATATATTTATGTATAATCATGTCTACATGATAAATAAAGTTTACCAGTTTACTGTAGATATTATTTTCTTTTTATTTTAGGAAGTAACAGAGCTGCAAGCGTTTAAGACAGTCTTTTATCACAGTGTGGTGATACTCGCGCTACCTGTAATCGCTTTCTTTACAAGCAAAATTTTTCTCTTTGATGGTACGAAACATATATATATATATATATATATATATATATATATATATATATAATA
>NW_012132139.1:0-2422 GCF_000143395.1 Atta cephalotes | reverse complement strand
CTCTCTCTCTTCTCTTCCTCTCTCTCTCTCTCTCTCTTCTCCTCCCCTCCTCTCTCTCTCTCTCTCTCTCTATTCTCGCTCTATCGCGTATTCTATCTTCTCTGAGCAACGATATCACGCATGTGGACACGTCCAAGACGTTCGAGGACAAATCAGCAGGATCAGTCAGCGAAAAACGATGTTATGAATTTTGACGTTCCATCCGCGCGACATTCTTCACTTCCTTCATCTCTCTCTCACTCTCTGTCTCTCCCTCTCTCCCTCTTTCTCCGTCTCTCTTTATTTCTCTCATGCTCTCGCTCTCCTGCGACTACGTGTGGGCGGTCGTGCCTGTGAAGCATCGTTAATGGAGGACCGCTTCTACGGCGGTGGCTGCTCCTACGGTGACTCTGCAACTTTGTCGCGCGAGCATCGTGGAAATAGCGGCGTACATTTCCGCCGCGCCGTTCTCGTTATCGTTGCCGTGCATTATACGCGCGCACCTGTCACAGCAGCACTTGGTGCTGCTCCGTTCCGTACCGCGTATCCGTAACGCGGTGCAACCGTTGTCGTTTTCGTCATCATTATCATCATCGTTGTCGTTGTCGTTGTTATCGTTGTCGTCGTCGTCGTCATCATCGAGAAGCCGCCACCGCCACTGCCATCCGCGCACAGAATGACGGCGCCCACTAGGATATGGCGCATCGGTGAGTGAGTTTGTCACGCACGCACGCACCCACCTTGCGTCTCTCTCTCTGCTTCTCCGAAGAGGTTGATGGGTCAAGGTCGTCGGGCCAGTCAGCCAGCCAGCCAGCGAGCGAGCGAGCAAGCAAGCGAGCGAGGCCGAGCCGAGCCGAGCTGAGCCAACGCGCAGGGCCTCCATCTGTCAAACAGCTGTTTGACTTCCGTACATCCAACTTCCTGCTGTGCATCGTCCCTTTCGCTCCGATCGCATCGATCTTCGTTTGTCTAAAAAAAAGAAATGAAGTAAAGTTGGTTAATCGAAACAATGGGTTTTTCACATTTTCATTAGTTCATGTCGATTCTTTTGCCGTGACATTCTCTTGAAATTAAATGTCCTTAATCAAAACTGATTATTGATTTGTTTTGATTATAGTTTTTTCTTTACATCTATTAAAGCGTGATTTATATATAATCATTCGCTCGCTTTCTCTACCTCTTTTTCCCTCATGTCATGTGATGCGATTACGGTTTAAATGTCAATCTTCCAGCGAAGCTGATTAACTAAAATCATTGTTGCGACTGATTATTTTCGTTTTGGATTAGAGTTGTCTTCGACTTGCAACTCGAGTTGCGAATTGTATTCCTTTTGGTCCGTACTGAAATTACTCACAATTATAAATTCATTTTTCTTTTTATGATATAATCGAGTTTATGTAGATTTAGAAAGATATATGTGAGAAAAGATTTCATTAATTCTGAACTATTCAGGATTTGCTTTTGGCTTGAAATTAAAATATGTCAATACTTGTGCCTATTTCCATTTCTACTTCCATTCTCATTTTATTACTGTTTTGTTATAGCGCATTACGCTCATTCAGAAGGTATGTACAATACTTTAAATCTGAAATTGTTAAGTTTTTCATCTGCGTCAATTGTTATATTTAAAAATATTTTATTACTAGTATTATAAGATATTATTGTTCATAATATATTCAATTATAAAAATGCATGATAAAAATGCATTTACACACACACACACACACACACACACACACACACACACACACACACACCTATACTATAAATAAGTACACTTACACATATATTGTGTGTGTGCATATACAAGGTGTCCCAGAATGACCGCCAAATATTTTGTGTGTTAGTAGAGTGGATTAAACTGAGTCCTCCAGCATTTTGCAATTTTCGTAATAGTTAATAAGATATTAATTACTAAATATTACCGAATATTGGTTTTTAATAAAAATTTTTTAATCAATATTATCAACTTTACAGAAAAACAAGTAATAAAAATTGTTTATTTTCTTCTTGTAGAGAGTTCTGAGAATTTTTTTCAGAATTTTTCATATCGCATTTTTTCATTTTGGTAAAACTAATTGTCAATAAGAAAATACATTACTAAAAAAAATTGACAAAAACTTCTGAAAAAAATTTTTGGAGCTCTTTGTGAGTTGAAAATAAACAATTTTTGAATAAAATTTCTATCGGGAAATTGCATAATAAGCGCGAATCCCGTGGTTACACTCCTGCTGTAATCCGGCTGCACGCTATCTGATTGAATTCAAGTTTAATTGTTATTAATAACTCGGTAAATAATGGTCTGAATCAAAAGTGGGAAAGGAACTTTTAGTTCAAAATTTCATTCTTTTTCACTCCAAGAAACATTTATTAAAATTATGAGACACCCTGTATATATATATATATATATATATATATATATCTCTNTTATTTTAATTAATAT
>NW_012132138.1:0-2422 GCF_000143395.1 Atta cephalotes | reverse complement strand
AGACATAAAGTTTAAAGTACTCTATATATATATATATATATATATAATATGACGAATTTTAGCAATCCGCAAAAGCTTAATAATTAGAGTATTATACCGCGTAGTCTCTCTTAAGAGCAAGCAGTTTTAGCGCTTAGATTAAATCTTACCACTGGTTACATGTAAGAAGAAATAACTTACTTCGCCTTATAAGACACAATATCGCGCGGCAATTAACAGTTTACAGTGTAAAGTAGAAATATGATTTTGAGTGACAATATTTATACTGACTTTGAAAATACAAAAAAAAATTCATAAGATAAATTATAATAATTACAGTTACTTGTATTCTACTTGATGAAAAATTGTTTTTTTAGGATCGTTAAAAAAGATACGATCCTGCTTACTCGTCGTCGAAGTGACCGTAGTTTGTATCAAATACATTTATTAGTTGTCATTGTTTCTCGTAAAATGGAGGTCGTTGACGGTAATTGTAATTTCGAGGCGTGGTAATCTCTGATCATCAGAGTACATACACGACATTTCGGACATTCGTGGGATACTAGAATGAAACTATTATAGATATCAAAGAGATATCTTATTCTGAAAATCTCCAAGCTTTGCTTTTTTCTAGTTAGAAACTAATTTTTTATCTTTTCTATGATAGCGTTTTTTTTAATCGCGACTAATAAATTGGTCGATAAATAATAATAGTAACATTATTAGTTTGAAATTTTCTTCGCATCCGATCTTTCCTGTGAAATATTTTTTTGGGAACGGGCGATGATCCAAACACTTCCCCATATTTGAATCACGGCATCGTTCCTCCTTGTATTATTCATATCTATATTATCTATTTCTCATTACGATGTTAAGAAAATTTCGACCGTTCTAATCTACAGTCATCATTGCGATTAATTTGGTCGTTGAAAAGATCGTGACTGCTTTAGCAGTTGCGAATCCGTTGATTAATGATAGTAAAATGGTTTGGCACGCGATAATGCGCAATGCAAAACACTTTTTAGATACCACAAACTTGCTAAAATCTATTCTCCCGTTTATAAATTGTTCAGCGAATAATAATGCTTGGGAGTTAATGATTAAAATCAAAACTATCTGATTATATACTTTGAGACACGCTGTGTATAAAACGAAATTAATTCTAATAAGAGATCGTAATTACATGTTATTCGTCTATCATATCGAATAAATCGATTTGTCAAATAAAGAAAATCATTTATGACATTACAAAATATCTACCACTAGAAAATGTCATTTTATTTTTGTTATCATCGATCTTCTGTCAAGATAAGAGTAGATTGTGCAAAAAATATTACTTAATTCCTTACTTGTTACAGTTATAGACTTACAAAAGTGAGCGAGCATTTTTGAGTGATAAAGAGTAGGCACTCTGCTTGTTCCGTTTTTGCTCCTTCTTTTCTAATCTTTTCTTCATTTCTTTCTTTAAGGGCGGAGAAAAAGATCTGTGCGCGAATTTGCTCGCGAAAATATACTCTTAATAAGTGATATCAGATTAAAGTATATCTTAGAATATCATATCCGCGTCGTCGAAGCGTCAAAACTACCCTATAGATTATCCTGAAGCTTGAAAAATCTATCTAGATTTTGTGCAGATCATTTTGGGTGATCATACGTATATAAATGTGCTTATTTTAATTCTCGTTAGATTTACTATATATAACTATTAGATTTATATTCTAAAAGAATAACGTCACGACACGAAATCGCGCGATCCTGGAACAGAAACCTTCCCCGAATTTCGTTTCTGGATTGTCCCGATTTCTCGACAGTGACGTCAGTCAACGATTCGAGTAATTAAAATCACCCAATCTTACGCGCTAGATTTCTTGTTTGCGAATGTAATTAGATTTATGATTGCTATCTATTAGATACTGACTCACGTACATAAATCGCGCACGCATCCCTTATAGTGAGTCCAGCTGTGACGATGCCTCAGCTTCTCGCTGCGTTAAAAATAATATCAGTGGTATAACAATGCTTTCTGTTTGATCCGCGCGCGGGTGCAAATCTATCGTTGGATAGTCATAGGATGCATGCCATGATAGTGACGAATTTAAACGCGGACGATGTCAGGTGCGGGGCGGTAATATTCTAAGCGAGTCGTTTTGCTTGACGCTCCTCATGAGAGCAATTATAAGCGACAGCAACTATAATAATGATAATAATAATAATAATAATAATAGTGACAGTAATAGTGACGATAACAATTAATAATCACGATAATGGCTGCGAGAATAATCGCAGTTACGTATTGCACACGGATCACAGAGTGGAGACAATTGCTAGGCGTTACAGAAGTAATCTACAGATAGTGCAGATAGTGCCAAGCTTTCATAATCGTGTATATACGCATTTATCAATATATTTTATAGATTCTCTCTCGCACGATTACATGTGCGTG
>NW_012132137.1:0-2421 GCF_000143395.1 Atta cephalotes | reverse complement strand
AATAGAATTATGGATAACAATTATTTTTGTTTAATGTAACATTTTTGTCTCGCTTGCGTATAACTCTAGCAAAAAACTATTATTCTTCGAATCACGAGTCATAAAAAGGCTACGTTAATACTCTCATGTAAATAACGCAATTTATGCGATTCCTACTTTCTGCATAATTAATATAATTTGCGTAATTAATAATTTTATTAATTTTTCGTTTTCCTGCATTTTTCGTGATATGATAAAAAATTGAATGTAACTTTGAACTATTTGTCGGTAATAAAAAATATATTCCTCTTTTTTATTAATCTATAGCCCATTCCATTGATCTCATTATATCTTACATATCGTAATAAGAGATTCAGCCCTATTATAAATTCTGAATTTATTTCGCAATAGTAACGAATTAATGTGATTTATTTCTAAAAGTCAATCGATAATTGGATAGTAATATAGATAACAACTATATATTACATTTTTCAGATTATATTTTTCCTCTCACGGGTACATCTTGACGTGATGAGAGGGAAACCATCCTGTATCTGAAAGGTATATATATATACACACGAAAAGAAGTTTTTCTCTAGTATCTAAATATAAATAAATAAATTTCTAATTATAAATAAATAAATAAATAAATAAATAAAATATAAAAAAATAAATTTCTCTAGTAAAATAAATTTCTCTCGTCGCCAATTTATTTGAGAATGAACGAACTGTAGCCGGTTCGTCCTGTCGCGCATTTGTTTCGGGGGTGCCGTCTAAGTTATTGGACTCAAGTTACAGTCCGCCCGCGATTATAGTATATTATTCGCGAGTGTTTTATGCGAGTGTCCTGTGCGAGAGAATGTCAACCTAATTCTGAGAGGAAGATGAAGTCTGGGAGAGAGCACCATCGGAACAATCTTGTGGTAAATATCATATTTTGCTTGATGAAATCAATATTTTTCTCCTGTTCATTTTTTAGTCGTTTTGTTTTAGAATGATTTTTAAAAATGATAATAAGAAAAGAGGATTACTTTTAAATTATCTTGAAATTATATAAATAATATTTTTAAGATCTTTTTTAGAAAATTTATAATTATTTTTATAAATGTCTAAATGAATAGTGAATTAAAAAATTCGATTCTTATAAAAATTATATATTTAAAAAATTATATGGTTATTACATAATTATTCAAGATAACTTTGTGTTTAAGTAAATATTTTTTTTAATTTGTCAATTTTTTGCTTGAATTTTTTAAAATATTGATTGATTTTTTTCTGTTCTGTTTTAATTGGGATTTCATATTCTTTTTGTTACAGAATATATGTGACTCCATTGTTGCACATCCGATTGGTGAGTAATAAATTAACGTTTCTATTGAGGTAACAGATATATGATAATTTTATATTTAATTTATTAATTATTATGTATCTAGATGCATCAATATACAATATATATCAATCATTTAACTGATTTGAAAATGTTGTTTTGCTAAACGCAGTGCATACATATATATTTATCATAATATATAATAAATTTGAAAAATGTACAAGTAATGTTATATATAGTTACTTTTATAATTACTGTATATATTTTTCGAATTTATTATATATTATATATTATTACAAGTACATATTATTATAAAGAGTAATTCTAATTATAACTTTATAACATAAGTAACGAGTTACTTCTCATTACTTAATATGTAATAGACATATTTTACTATTTCTTCGATGTTTACCTTTTACGATATTCATTAAATCTATATTTAGTTCAACAGCTTTAATTTCCAACATAGTAAATCATTGACCTAAAATTCAGTATGTTCCGCAAATTACCTATATTATACAAGATTGTATAACTAATTATACAAGAGAACATAAAAATATTGTTTATCAATACAATTATGTGGTTCACCACTGAATGGTATATACGAGAAATAGTGACGATTCGGTTCTTCTCAGGCAAAAATCTATCTGGATCAAATTGTACTTCGTTTGGTCAGAGATTGATATCTTTATTAACTCCATAAATATGACTTGTATAATTGTCCCATCAGATACAATTAATATGATTCTGAGAAGTATATTGTAAAATGATAAATTAATAACATTTATATAATTTACAATAATAATTATATAAGCCTTATTAAAATTTTAATATTGAATATTTATCTACACGGAGAAAATTTTATATCAAGTTTTAATACAATTTTAAATTATACTTTATTATATCTTGTATTTTCGCTGGATTATCACAACATGATTCCGACATAACTTTTATTATGGTAATACCAATTTTTATCACATAAATAAAGTTTTGTTAAAAATCAATGCTTAAGCCATATTCCAACGTGAAAACAGTTAATTTTTACTATGATACGCAAACAAAATTTGCTAAGTATATATTTTTTACTTATCTTTACACTAACATTTAATCAACAA
>NW_012132136.1:0-2423 GCF_000143395.1 Atta cephalotes | reverse complement strand
TTCGACCTTTTTTTCTTTTTCCATTTTCTTTTTCTCTTCTTCTTTCTCCATCGCATTATCGAGATTACCGATATGATTGAATTCTATTCTACTTACACTTGTGTGAAGTCATCCACCTGATCGGCAATCTCGATGATGCGATGGAATAAGTCTAACTGATTAATATGTAACTAAATTACATCGATAATAATTGTATCACTCTGAACCTGGACTGAGGAGGAGGTAGTCTCTTTAACTTTTTTGTTTTTTTTATCGCTCATATTTGTTTTTGGTAATAGCAATGCACTGTAAAAAAAATTCACTTTCACTTAATCACAGAAATGTGCAAAAGTATTCTACCATTTAGCGTTAATGGTAGAATACTTTTGCATGTTGGGGAAAAAAAGTCACTCACGTCTCGCGCGCGAACAAAGCAGCACAAACTTCTTTGTGTTAATGGCTCTGATTCTAACACAGAGTCAATACGGCCAAATTCGAAAATGCTTATGCGGTGAGTAACAAAAAATAATGTGTAGAATTCGAAAGTCTAAAAAAAGTAACATAAATTCAATTGCGCGTTTGAAGCCGGTCACTTTCTAAAAACGATAATGCAATAACATCCGCAGGACCAAGACTGATGCTGAGAATCAAGCTTCAGGTGAAAGCTGCCTAGGATTTATCTTTAGGTAGCAGTCGAATATAAAACAATTTAGATCATAAGTGCCATCACGAGAAAAGTTATCGCTTATATTGTTGCAGTACTCTTTATAATAGTAACCTAATATACAGTAGCCGCGATTATTTGCGGCCCATCGATTTGCTGAAAGTTCACGCTGCATGTTTATTTTCACACCTGTAATTCCTTTTTTCTTACGCGGAAAGATACATACGTTCATACATATACGTTCATACATACGAATACATACATACGAGTACATACATACGAGTACATACATGCGTACATATGTACATGATTCGTGACACGGCAAAAAAAAAACAAGCGTTAAGTGTTATTTATCTAAACAGAGTACGATGGCGCATAGAAGTATAAGATGAATGGATGGATGAATGGATAGGAAGTAAAGAAAGTACATATATAGTGATGTGAACAAAAAAAAATTTATTCACATGTTATTACATCGTTTTTTTTTTTTGTATTAAAAACTATACGTATTAAAACTACACGTATAAAACTATACGTATTAAAACTATACGTACTAAAACTAATAGCTTGCAATCGACGAGCTGATGTCCATTAAAGACGTCGCTATCGCGTATTGTGTTTTCGAACACAATGTTGGAGAATCACGTATACTTGACAATCGACGAGTCGGGCTAATTGTTCGAACATTACATCGATACATCCGTCAAACTCAAACATTTGTCATAGCGTCATTTCGGTCATCGTAATGCGTACGGACAAAGAATCGAAATGTACGAGCGTAGCATCGTTCAGCGTGCAAACGGTTAGCGATCTAACGCTAAAATTGTTCTTGTATTCGTTTCGCAGCATCTTGTAAATATTCGCTGCTCGTAGAGGCCCTTCCACGTTTCGAGAGATAGCGACTGTGTCCGCGATGATCTTCCAGAGCGATCTCCATGTAACTCGGTGGACCAGCGTTGATTTCAATTTTCAAATACTTGTAGCTATCGTAACGTCTGCTCAGTAAACGCACCGCATGATGCTCCATGCTGTGTACGTACGTAATGTTAAAAAAAATAATAATAAAAACGTTTCTTTTGTGTATAGAACGTTGAAATTTACTGCAGTCCTTTTTCGTTTCGTATGATGCGTTACTATCTTTAGCGAAATACATTTTTTTCAACCGTTCATACAAGCGAATATCGCAAGACTGATTGCATCTGCGTAAATTGCGATGTATATAGTAAAACTTCTAGAATCGAAGAGGGGAGATTACCTTCTCCTCTTTCCAAGAATTGCAAATATATCGCGACACATTTTATCGTGTTTTTTTTCTATGTATTTTCTTTGTTCGCAAGTTTATCAAAGTTTATACTTTATATTTCGATGGCATTGACATTGATGATGATGAGCGACTTTGATACTTTTTCCTCAGGACATTCTCAATATCTTGCTTTTTCCTTCGATGGCGGTGGATTTGGCGGACTTGGCGACAAGGGACAATACCCCTTTCGCTCGATCGATTTTCGATGTATATATTCTTTTACTCGATCCATGTCTTAAGGCTCGTAACTGAAGCTTATGAATGAATGAAAAAAAGTCTTATACACTACTTATATATGGTACATTGCATATATGTACTATCAGAACATGTCGCGACGCATTTAACAGAAGCGTCAAGTTTTCGGATACATACGTTCATATATATACATGCATACATACATCGTACATATATACGTTCATACATACATACATACATACATATATGTTCATGGATATACATGGATATACACATGGATTC
>NW_012132135.1:0-2423 GCF_000143395.1 Atta cephalotes | reverse complement strand
ACTATTGTTTGGACTTTGATAGTTTGGAATAGGAAAAAGGTTAACATTTGGATTTCATTTTCGATTTCATTATCATTTCTGATTGGGTATAACATATTATTATTTAACTTCGAACCTAAATGGTATTCTCTATTCTAAAAAAATGTATGAAAATAAGTGTCAATTGAATTTTTATTGACAATTCAATGAAAAAATTCATTGAAAAAAAAATTTTTTTTAATGTAAAAAGCTTGGTGCTGCTAGACCAAATTAATTTGCTAACGGTGCCAAGTTATTAAAAATTTTTTTTCAAATAAGAAGATTACACATATGTTATCATTATTTTTTTAATATAAATATAGAGAAAAGACTTCTATTATTAAAAATACCGAATTCATTTTGGATAAATGCTAGAAGTCTATGAGCAGAATTTAAAAAAATAATGGGTCATTTTAAAGGGAATTTAATGAGCTTTAAGATAATGTTATGTAAAATTTAATTTAAATTCTATTTTTTTTTAAATTAAAGAAACGTAAAAAGTGAGCAAATCGCAACGTACAAAAATTGTGCTTCTAATATGAAATGCCCCGAGAAATCGATAATAAAGCAAAGTACATCAGTATTACAATTAAAAAACTTTATGAAATATTCCTAAAATACAAACAGCCAGTGTGCAAAATGAGCATGCATACCCGGGACTCGTCTTCAGATAGTTGGAACCAAGTATCGCAGAATCAGACACTTGATGTTTGTTCCGATTATCTTTTTTATTATTGTACAGTAATTTATATTTATACTTTAGCAATTATTTTCACTATGATAGGAGCACAGATTATTTTATATACAATATTAAAAATACTCGGTATATCATCCTCAAAAAAATTTTACTGAAATTATTCTATATTTTGGAACATTTCAGCGAAATTGCTGAAAATTTATTGAATTTTCATTGAAAGTGATTTTTTGTAGTTAACATATTGAAAAATCATTGAAACTGAACTGAAATTACTCTGAAGTTTTTCTGAAATTTTGTTGAAATTTCTTTGAAATTTTTGCTGAAATTTTTCTGAAATTTTGCAAAAAATAAATTTTTCAGTTAAAAATCGTTGAAATTAAACTAAAATTTTTCTGAAATATTGAAATTTTATTGAAAAATGTTCCAAAACGTGAAATAATTTCAACAAAATTTTTTCATCAGAGATATTACGATTTTCATCTTATTTTATGATCATCAAATTTAACTTTTGTTAAACAATTTAACATATCCCGTATTTTTCTATTAGTATAATGATCTTATTCTATCTACATAAAGAATTTATTGCCAAATATTGACTTATTAAATAATAAACAAGATTTAAAAGCTCATTTGAAAATTGAAAAAAGATTCTAAAATCTTTTTTTATAACGACTACAGACATGATCTAATAATGAATTTCGATTAAATAGTTTTCAATCCAAGAGCAATAAATTTAATTGGTAGAATTAATAGATAGCATTTATTAGTTTAACAGAAATGCCGCTATCTCATATTAAGCTCCTATCTTAAAGACTTTCTTCTATATATTGCTTAGGTTACTGTTACTTTGACAGTTTGGAATAAGTATAAAGATGTTAGTAATATTTAGATTTTATTTTTATTTAATTAAAAAATAAAAATATTATTGATCAATCTATAACAACTGTGCTCTTGAGATAAAATAAATTACAAATATTTAAAAACGGGTGATTGATTGCAGCTGAGTATACATCTTCAGATTTGAATTGAATATGAATTGAATATGATTTATTCATATTCAATTCGAACCTGAAGCTATACACCCAGCTACAAACTGAAACCGAAATACACTGTGACGGCTGTTAGATGTTAATCAGAATTCATTGACAATGGTTCAAAAAGAACCAAAACGTTCGAATATGTAATAGGTAACGAAAGATTATAATAAATTAAAAGTTAAAAACACACGGAATAAGTACTGTAATACATATATTCTCAATCGCTCGTTTTTAAATAATATTTCTAAAAATTACCATTTTGATTTTATTAGTTAAAAGAAAATAAAAATGATTATTAATTTTTTAAGAAGAAAGAGTAGGATTATTTGAGTTTTATTGTTAAAAAGTTACACAACAATATTTCAATATATTTTCTGTTTATAATCAATTTAAAAATTTCACATATATATATTTTTAAAATTATTATTACTTTGATAGCTCGGAAAGTTTGGAATAAAAAGTTATTTTTTCTTTTAAAGATATTAATATATAATATATAAAGATATTAATATAAAATCTATTGTGAGAATATTGAGTTTTCAGATGACATTATGAAGATAGTAATAATTATGTATTTCCATAAATAAGCAAATTTAACGTACATGTTGCTTATATGTATATATGTGTGTGTATATATATATATATATATATATATATATATATATATTNTT
>NW_012132134.1:0-2423 GCF_000143395.1 Atta cephalotes | reverse complement strand
AAATAATCGCGCAAAGTTTTCCGTTATTCGCTTAGAAAATCTCTGCGTAGATCCCTTTTTTCTTCCATGGATATACAAAGTGAGGCAAGCGCAAATCATGTCGAACTTGAAGCCGTTATCAGTACATATCAATCACTTGTTACTGCGATAATGGATGATCTATCTCAATATCTTGATGTTCGCAAGAGGCCTGGAACGTACAATTAAAATTATAAAAATGATCTTCGAATCAATAGCAACTAAATGTCTGGATCATGAAAATAATCGATATGTAGCTGACACATTCCTCGATTGAAATGTTTAGTATAGAATGCTAAATGTAATCTATTACATATTGCTGGTTTTACCCCTAATTCCTAAGTGGCATATACATCGTCCTAGAGATCAAGGATTTCTACAATCAATTGGAGCTCTGTAACATTCTTACATTCTTCTTCGTGGTCATACTGCGCTTTGCTTTTGCGCGAAAATGACATTCGCAAATGTGTTGATTTTATTAAGAGTGACTGGAGATACATGGATGAAAGGAGAATCATGCTGGAGAACGCAAACTTTGGCGGTCGGCTGCAGTATACTCATGTACGACGGTGTCACGTTCTATTTCGTGGCGGTTCCACTGATTTACGCGAAGATCAGAGGAGGATTTATCATTTTCACTTATTGCAGGCTGATATTTCCATTGCCCATTGTGATTGTCGATGCTCTTTGTAGTCCAGTTAACATTTTTTATTTCATCCAATTATTTGTCGACTTTATCGCCCACAACATCACAGTGGTCACGTGTAGCTTGGCAAATCTCCGCGCAACGCATGCATGTGGACAACTGCAGGAGTTCATGTTCTGGATAAACGATTGAGAGAGCAACCATGTGAGAGATTGAGAGATTAAGAGAGATTAGCTAAGATAATACAATTATGCATGCATATCTTGAGTAAGTAAGTATGAACTTCGAACATATTAAAATATTGCGTATGCACTGTTTGTCAAAAGTAGAGATATAAGAAATTAAATTATGCCAATAATTAGGTAATGTACTGTGCATAAACAGAATATACCATATGCAGGTGTATGTATGTGTATATATATATGTATATATATATATATATATATGTGCGTGTATGTGTGTATGTGCGTGTATGTGTGTGTGCGTGTATGTGTGTGTGTGCGCGCGCGTCGTGTGTGTGTGTTTGTGTGTGTGTGTGTGTGTGTGTGTGCTCATTTAAAATTAAATTACTTGAAAGTGACTTTTAATATTTCTATAAGTTAAAAATATTTAGCTTAATTATTGAGTATTGATCTTAAACTTATAAAGTTATATTAAAATCTGGTTACATTATTTTTAATTGATTATAATTAACTATCTAAGATATTAATGCACATGAATTAGTATTTTTTTACTTAAAATTAAATTTCAAATCATTATTAATTTAGTAAATTAATAATTTGAAGTCTTTTCTTTTAATTGATTGACAGATATTCAATAATTGATTTAAGAAAAAATCTATATTAATATTTTTTTGTGAATTTTAATTTTGTATTCTAAAATAAATATTCTATGTAAAATGTTTTATGTTTGATTTCATAATTCAATCATTGTAATCGTAATTAATATGTTTTTACGCATAAATATTTGAGAAAATATTATAAATATAACAATTTGTCTTATGCTCGGTATTCAATTTTTAATGTTTAAAGAAATTGAATACCTAGTTAAAAATGTACTTAAATCAGTGCATAGGTATATGATAATGTATATTCCGGAAAAATTCAAATAAAAAATTATAACTGCTAGTCACGGTCTTCTCTAAGTTAACTATAAAGCTAATGACAATTTTGATTAATAAAATTTGAACTAGAAGTAGTTTTTAGAAATTAATCTTTTTTTTAAATTTTGTTTGTCAAATGCTAATCTTTTATATATAAAACTTAATATTCAATATTAAATGTTTAATATTTCATACTTACACGGTACATCTCTGCACGTTCGCAATTCCTTCGAACAGTATTCCAAATCACGACAAAACAATTTATGGTTATGAACTGCTGATTCTGTTGCATAAGCTACCTAACATAAAAAAAAATTAATCGTATTTATGTGTACAAAAATGTGTAAATATTTTATATAAGTACTTTAATTTTGAAAATTGTTAAATATGCATGATATAATTTTTTTTAGTTATAATAAATATTTAATGTGTGTATTTAAATAAATCATATCATAATACTTATTAAAATATATGTATTTTTTCAGAGAGTTTTAATTAAACTTATTTAATATTAGAAATTCTTAAAGCACAATTTTTAGTAGAATGCAATAATTTTTAAATACACTATATTATTTCATATAATACAAACTTACATACAATTATTACGTACAATTTATATATATATATATATATATATATATATATATATATATATAT
>NW_012132133.1:0-2426 GCF_000143395.1 Atta cephalotes | reverse complement strand
TTAACAAATTTATTTTTGCTAAGATCTTCTTTGAAGAATATATATAAATTATTTTATAAAAAATATATAAATATTTTATCTAAATTTTGAGTAACTTTCCTTTTATCTAAATTAGATAGAAGGAGAATTACTTACAAATTACTTACAAATTTTATACAAATTTATTTTTACTAAGATCTTTAAAAAAAAACATAATTGTTTTAGAGAATATATATAATTACTTATATAGAGAATATATAATTATTTTATAGAATTATTCGATAGAATATAAAATTATTTAAATCATTTTATTTAACAATGATTTAAAAATAATCATTTTTAACTCAATGTCAAATTAAATGAGTTAAAAACAAGCAAAAAAATTAATTTTAAAAGTAAAAAAATAATATTTACCGCAAGGTTGCTCCACCGGTGCCTGAAGTCTCTTCCAGACCTCCTCCTCCTCTCAGAATATGATCAACATCTCGCACAGGACACTCGCGTAAAACACAATAATAAAATATAATCGCGCGCGAACTATAACTTGAACGACACTCCCGAAACGCGCGACGCGACGAACCGGCTGCGGTTCGTTCATTTTTAAATCGGCGGCGAGGGTACGAGAGTATTAGCTTCCCTATTGGACACAAAGAGAATGATTTTACTCAATACCTAAAAATTTATCTAGATATATTGAGATATATCCAAAAATTTTTAAATACTTGAGAAAAAAACGTTCTTTTCGTGTAAGTATCCTCTGAGCCTTCCCATCACATCAAGGTACCCGGGAGAAGGAAAATAATCTGAAAAATGTAATATATAGCTATTATCTATATTACTGTGCAAGCGGTTAACTTTTAGAAACGAATATCACGTCTGCAACTCGTTATAATTGCGAAATAAAGTCAGAGCAGATAAAAGAGCTGAATCTTTTATTTAGACATAAATGATTAGAGTCTAGAATGAAATAGGTTAGAGATTAATAAAAAAGAAAAATGTTTCTTTTATTATCGATAAATAGTTAATTTTTAAACGGATCTCCGTATAAGATCGAAAGGTGCTAAAAAAAAAATTTATTAATTATTAAACCGTATTCATTGTAAAAGCAGGATTTGCGATTTTTTTGCACGAGAGTTTTCATATTAACATTTTTTTATGACACGTGTGTGATACCGTTCGTATAGACAAGTAACCGTGACGCGTGTCGCTTCTTCACATTTCTTTTGAAAAGTATAATCGCGAAAAATGCTAGATATAATACGAAAGTTTTATTTCATGAATATTCACAATACGATTATTAGTATAATTTATTCATAAAGCTTCGTATTATATTTAGCGATTACATTTCAAAAAGAAATGTAAAGAAGAGCGGCACGATTACCTGCCTGTACGACAATGACCGTACGGTAATTACGCGTAAACATAACGCGTCGCTCCGTGCCATCCCGTGCCATCCCCACTTCAAGGTCGCGCGCCGCTCGTCTAACTGTCGAAATATTATGCGTATTACAAAATTAGTAAAATAATCCACTCGTTTTAATATTCTTCGACGAATATTACACGATGCTTTATTATATGATTTACATTTTTTGAATTCGTTACGCACACAACTCATCTATATCTTAGGCCGGTATTCATAGTGTCAGAACTTATATTCAAGACGATCTTGAATACGATTTTAAGAAGTCAGAGGGCCGTATTAGTTAGTTAAGACAGTCTTGAAATAAGAACGGACTATGAATACCGCCCTTAGATATCTTTAACTTATATATCTCTGTAAATGAATTCTATTTATACCCATTATTATATTTAATCCAAAATGTGTTATAATTTTAAAAATGTTTGCATTTATATAATAAATGTATAACTTATTATTCATCTTTATTTGAATGTAAATTATCAAAGAGTAATAAAAATTGAGATGTAACTCTTAGTACACACCTTACTTTTGAGCAACATCACTATTTTGGGCCTTATGTAATTAATCGTCGCGTTCGTGAATATTTAATTTTCGTAGATGAATGTGCGACGCCCGGAGCGATCGTACCACACGTCTGTCTCCCTCCGCGCTCGCCGAGCGAATGCCGAAGTGATGACGTAGTCAACCACTGGGCCGCTCCCCCCTCGCTTTCGCCGTGTCATTGCTTTTCACGGCTTCACGGATGCCGTTTAGATTATTGCGTATGAAAAATATTAACGGTTTATTCAATTATACGCATTTTGATAAACGGGTACATTTCGCGCTTTGCTTTGTGATATCTCTAACTCTTGTTAAAACATATATTATAATATTTGCGCGGTTCTTGTAAACGTAATCAGTACTTGTGTTTGCGTAGAGCATTTTTGATACTCCACATTATGTCTCAATTTTTATTATTCTTTTAAGTGATTCATTAATAATTAAAGGTTGATAATATTCTATATATCTTTTATATAAAGATACATGC
>NW_012132132.1:0-2424 GCF_000143395.1 Atta cephalotes | reverse complement strand
GAGAGAGGGGAGAGAGAGGGAGAGAAGGAATAAGCTCACTTCCCTTTAACACGGAAGTGGTACTAAGTGGGTTCTAATCCATGGAGCTAAAGAGGGGTGCGTGGGGTATTCGTAAGCGCGGTAGGAACGCGCGGCAGGAAAGGAGGCAGAAGGCGTGAGAAAGTCCCAGTTATCAGTGTTTACCGATATGATGATACATGCCGCCATGTTGTGACGTCACGTATCATTGGGAACTGCCGCCGCCGCCGCGAACCCCGCGTTCACCTCAAAATGCGTTGCTGTCTTCTCATATCTCCCTTTTTTTTCTTTTTGTATCCAAAACCATTTGACATGTCAAGTTGTGACATGTTCTGATGATGATATCATCAATGCGATTTAATATAAATGCAACGTTGCCAAATAGTGTACATGTCATGTGACCAGATTTTTCACGAACATTCGACATGGTATGACATGTCACACAACATGTTTGAGCGATATATCATCATCATCATTATCATCATCAATGTAATGTGATACAAGTCACGCGATCAACTAAATGGTATAAAATGAGAAGATCAATTTTAACCTTCGTATAGTCGATCGTATTGTCGAGTCGGGCTAATCGTTCGAACGTGACATCGATATATCCATCAAACATACGGCATAGCATCGTTTCGATCATCATCATGCACACGGACGAAGAATCGAGATGTACGAGCGTAGCATCGTTCAGCAAACTCTAACGGTCAGTGCTCCAACGCTTATAAAATTGTCCTTGTATTCGTTTCGTAGCATCTTGTAAATATTCCATCGCTGCTCGTAGAGGATCCTTCCATCGCTTCCATGTTTCGAGAGACAGCGACAGTTCGTGTCCACGATTTTCCTGGGCGATCTCCACGTAATTCGGTGAACCAGCGCTGATTTCAATTTCCTTGTAACCCATAGTCGTCAGATCGTAACGTCTGCTGAGTAAATGCACCGCGTGATGCTTCATGCTGTGTACGTTCGTAATGTTAAAAAACATTTCTTTTATGTATAGAATGTTGAAACTTACTGTTACTGCAATCCTCCTTCATTTCATACAATGCTCTTTAGTGAAATACATTTTTCAACCGTTCGTACAAGCGGGTCGCAAGACTGATTGTACTCGCATAAATTATGACATATATGGTAAAACTTCTAGAATCGAAGAGGGGGTTACTACTCTCCTCTTTCAGAGAATTGCAAACGTGACACGTTTTATCGCGTTTTTTCTACATATTTTCTTTGTTCGCGAGTTTATCAATATTTATACTTTATGATTTATATTTTGGTTTATATATTGATGATGATGATGAGTATGTTGGCGACTTTGATGTTTTTTTCCCAGGACATTCCTAATATCTCGCCTTTCCTTTGGCGATGGATTTGGCGGACTTGGCGACAAGGAATATTCCTTTCGCTCGATCGATTTTTGGTGTATATATTCTTTTACTCGGTCTTTGTCTTAACGCTCGTAACTGTAGCTTGACGATTGAATGAAAAAAGTTTTTTACACCTATATACATTGCATATATGTACTATCAGATCGGACATGTCGCGATATGTTTAACAGAAGCATCGACGTTTCGGATACATACATACATACATACATACATACATACATATTACATTCATATATATAATAAGTGTACAACTTTGCTTCCGCCGTTTTTTTTCCGAAGGCTTTATTGTAAAAAACTGGTTATACATTTATGATTCAAAGTATTGTCTATCGCTAGCCACTGCTTTCTCCCATCTTTCGGGTACGAATCCCGCGTCGAAAAAACTGGTCATCTTTTGAGGCTATCCACGAATCGATCCAATTTTTTACTTCTTTATAAGACCGGAAGTGCTGGTCAGCCAGGCCATGTGCCATTGATCGAAACAAGTGATAGTCAGAGGGAGCAATGTCTGGAGAATACGGCGGGTGAGGTAGGACTTCCCATTTCAACGTTTCCAAATATGTCTTGACAACTTTCGCAACATAGGGTCGAGCATTGTCATGCTGCAAAATCACTTTATCGTGTCTCTCGTTGTATTGCGGCCGTTTGTCTTTCAATGCTCGGCTCAAACGCATCAATTGCGTTCGATACCGATCGCCTGTGATTGTTTCAGTCGGTTTTAACAATTTATAATACACTACGCCGAGCTGGTCCCACCAAATACAGAGCATGATCTTGGACGTCAAAATCACCGTTCTTGAAGCGTTGAAACCACTCACGACACGTTCTTTCACTAATAGCGGCCTCATCATAAGTATTTGAAAGCATTCGATGAGCCTCAGCCGTAGATTTCTTCATATTGAAGCAAAAAATTAAAACCTCCCGCAAATGACGAGAATTTGGCTCGTAAACTGACATTTTCAATCGAGAATAACTGATGCAGACACAAATCGACTAATGTTTCTATGGGGTTATGTTG
>NW_012132131.1:0-2423 GCF_000143395.1 Atta cephalotes | reverse complement strand
ATATATATATATATATACACTCTAATTTATATGTAAATTATTATTATTCCATACGAGTATTATTTTTATGTAATTTGCTAATTTTTTATAGCTGCAAAAAAGCTAAAATTTAAAATCGCTCTATTTTGGATATAAAAAGTTCACGTTTATTCTATCGGCAATAAATATCTTCCGCGAGACATTATGAGAAAGAAAGAGAGAAAAAGAAAAAAGAAAAAATACTTTTGATATTTTCGGATACATAGAATAACTTGTTAGATTATACATAGTTTATATAACGCAGAATTTATATCAATCATTCTCATTATTCACAAAAGTCAGTTCCTCCATAACATCATTCGATAAAATAAATATCGCAAGCTAAAATTTAAAAGCTATGTACATATTTAATGAATGTTCTTGTCGATATTTTTTCGATCATTAAAAGGATATTCATGTTCAGGCAACATATGTAACACTGTAATACAGTATACATTATTAAAAAAATAAAATGTTTATATTAACTTAAAGACGTATAATGGACTTTACGATTTTAAGTTAAAATTAACATTTTATTTTGAACAGAGTGTATATTTTCTATCAATTGTGATTTTCTATTTTTATGATTTTTGCATTATTAATACCGTACGTTTGCAGTTTCAAAGCTAAAAGTCGAACGCAGATACTGGAATCCCGAAATAACCACAAATGCGGGGAGGAAACAATTGTGCAGAAATTTTGAGCATTACTCGCGCGCAACGCAGCTTCCGCTCCATGTGGACGACCACGAACGGTAAAGGCGGTTAACCGATCAGCCACGGTACTCAATATCATTAAGGCTTTCCATATTTATGGTCTGTCGAACACGGCCGCGGCTACAAATTTATCATGAAACCGAATTACGCATAAAATTATTCTCATCGTCATAACAGTAGACATAACGGAAAATATTTATGTTGAATTCGCGTTAGCTTTTCGTCAATGCTTAAGCTAAGGCAATCGAAAAAATAGAGACCAAAAGATCTTACTTACATATTCTTTCTATATTATTTTTGTTATCATATATCTTATTATAATTATGTATAATAAAATTTTTTTTTTTAATAGTGTTTTGTCAATCTCTCTTAATTTCATTTATATATAAAAATATTTATATAAAAATATTTATAATTTAAATATAATTAAAGTTTAACGTATTATATTTAAAGATTAAATTTTTAGTCGTAAAATTTTATTTAAAAAATATAATTTTATTTCATGAAATTTGTTTTTATATTGTCAGCTGCAGTTATATTGATAATAACTAGAATATTTCTACAATTTTATAGACAATTAATAAATTAAAATAAAATTAATAAATTAAAATAAATTAAAATAAAAATATTTGCTTACTAAATTAAAACTACTTTGCAAACTGATTTAATTTATATAAAAATGATAAAAGAGGTATCTCAGTTATTAAATTTCATCTAATAGTTATAAATAACATAAGAATTTCTTTATCGTTGTTTTATAAATGATACAGATTTTCCATGACACTGACGTGACACTATATCGACATGCAGAATACGAAATAGTAACATATTCCATCACGCGGAACATTGCTCTCCAAGAATATCCAATTGAAATTCGATCTCCGACACTCTTCTTCACGCTTCGAACTTGGGCCGACCTTTTTATCCGCCGATCAGAAAGTTTCACGGAATTAATTAAAGACACGTTAATTTCCTTCTTTCGCGTTTTACCGCTCGACGAATACGGATAATCGGTTGCCGCCGTTAAGGCTTGTCCACCTCCCGACCGGTGACTGTTCTTTGTCCTTTCTGTCTGTCGCAAAATCGGACAAACGGGAAGAGAATTATCTGATCTTGTTGTTTTGTTCTCGCGCTCAAGCTAACTTCAACTTCTTCAAAATTCGCAATCCTTAACAAGCTTCTGACCGTAATTAAAAAAAGAACAGAGGAAATTATTAATTTTATTAATGATTTATAAAATCAATTTTTACTCCTATTAAAATAATTAAATATTACAAATATTGCATTGATTGTAACGTTCGAAGTTTTATTCTTATCATGGAATTCGAAGCGAATTATCCGAAAAAAAGAAGAATCTCGAGAGAAATTTAAAATTCGTTTCCCCGACAATTACATATGCGTTCATTATTATTATTATTATTATTATTATTATTATTATTATTATTATTATTATTATTATTATATAGGGACCGACATCGCTTTTGGCCTACAAGACCAATAATACGATGAAATAAATTCATGTATACAGAGTATTTCATAGCACAGTATAGCATAAAATGACATTAATTAGAATACTTGTACCACATACACACATACACACACACACACACACACACACACACACACACACACACACACACACACACACACACACACACACACTACTAATTAATAATTAATTAATAATAT
>NW_012132130.1:0-2425 GCF_000143395.1 Atta cephalotes | reverse complement strand
ATTATGCTATCTATAAAATGAATCTCGTTTCGTGTTTTACTAATAAGTTAAATAAATTACAGAAACTAGTGTAACTAATCATGGGCAAAAATTCGTTAGAATTTAAAACTATGCAAATAAAACTATGCAAATAAAACTATGCAACAGATTATTACGGTTACTTACAGAATATTCAATTTTACTAATTGTCACAGTACCTAATATATATAAATATCAATTTGTCTGTAATTATCAGAATAACAGCAATAATGTATTTAATCTTTAGTTAGTCGTGCAAAAATACTTACCTTGTTAAACAAAATGACTTGAAATCATTTGGCGACGATCTCGCGACTTTTAATTAGAGATTAATATATGTACGAAGATAATACGGAGTCTAATTTTGTCGGTGACTTAAAATTGTAAACAGTTCTTTTGTATTATTTCTTTCTTTCATTCCGTATATAAAATCTCTCAAAATAAGAAATGTCAATGAATTATTCTTGCAAGATCAGAAGATTCATAATATTAATATGTATTGTTAATATCAATTAAATTAATTAAAGATAAAAAGAATATAAATTTTCTTGTTTGAAACGCGTCTTTGCGAGAAAGGGGGTGATAAATCAAGAGAAAGATGATAAAATACACGCGACTCCCTCGTGGCATGTTAATAATCTTCGATTAAAAGTTCATTGCAGTCCGGAATTTTAATTGCTATTAGTGTGGCGTGTCCATCGGTTATATAATTACGGATTGCGCCCGCGAAATCATCGAGGACCCGTCCCGGGGACTTCGGCATTCATTAGTCGACCCGTTCACCCCTGCCGACCTGCCGCGAACAATTTGCAATATTCCTTACAAAGTACTCGAAAGTTTATGAGAACGCCCGGTCGCGTCGCTCGCGCCGGCGCTGCTGCAGCTAATTTGCGATCTCGTTAAACGAGAGAGCGAAAGAAGTCGGCGAAGAAAAATACATTTTTAATACGCGCGCCCGAGCGAAGTCCCTGAAGTTTAATATTTCATTATACCTTATTTATCATGAGACAATTACATCGTATAATTCAGTAACGTGCTCGAACTTTTTCGAGAATTTTAGCAACGATTATTGTCTATTCTTCCTATTATACCATTTCTGTCGCTCGAATTCAAATCGCAGAAATAATTTATCTGATAAAAATCGTGTTTAAAATTCATCACGATGATTAAAACATTTTGTCTAGTTCTTTTAGTTATATTTTTTGTGATTTTCAGTGAAACATCTTTTAACGGTGACATAATTATAACAAATGAATTGATAAATAGTTTACGATTATTGTTACTTGATTATTCTGGTATCACTAAAAATGTTTCTCTAAAAATCGTTTTCCCAACGAGAAAAGAGGGAACGTATAAACGTATCCGAAATTAGAGAGATTTGTTCATCTATAAAAATTCGATTCTTTTAATTACCTACTTCTTAGAAAGTAACGATATAATACCGATAAAAAAATCTTTATCATTCTCGAATGGATATACAGTATACCCGCAAGTTTTCGAATCTCACGGAATGTAAAATCTGTTTCGTAAAGGTAATTCGCGTATTGGGCCCGGATTCTCTCCCTCGTCGTAGTGATTACCTATAATATATATGGGCACTTGAAGAAAAGAAAGCCCATATATATGACAGTGAAACTGTTTCGAGACCCTTGAATCGAAGTTCCGTTACTATCGTCGCCCCTATGGAGCTAAAGTTATTTCAATCACCATTTTACGCGACTATTTAATAGGTCGTTATATTATATAAATAAACGGATCTCTCTCGTCATCTTGCATTCTTTAGAAAGAGATTAGTCTCGTTAAGGGCCTTGTCATTGTTGACTTAAACCTATGGGCTATTCGAATTATTGAGCATTGATATTTATGAGGATTTCAAATTCTGCTGGTATAATTAATTTTTGTATTCTGAAACTGTCTGGAAATGTTAAAAGGAAATGTTAAAACTATTAAAGATTGATTCCTTTTTCATGACTAATCTCGCTTGTAATTTATTATTTACTCATTGATGCATTAAAATTGCAATACCAAAAAAGATATGAGGTATCAAAGTAATATCTATACTATATGGCAAATTATTTATGTTACATAAAGTATACAGGGTTTAAAAATACAGCTTGGTATTTTTATTGCAAGTATGGTTTATATTAGAATTATATCTATATAAATTTTACAAATTTTTGTTCTGTCTAACATGTTTTTGTTATATTTAATTGTTGCAATTTTAATGGCCAGTAGTGTGTAATATATTATATATTTACACCGCCAGTCATTAAAATTTTAACAATGAAAAAAACGACGAAAAGTAAAGTCATTTTGAAAGTCTCATTCTCGAATCGAATTCGTCGTATCGTCGTTCCTATGTGATTCCAAAGAATATATATATATATATATATATATATATATATAT
>NW_012132129.1:0-2425 GCF_000143395.1 Atta cephalotes | reverse complement strand
TTATTAATAAATTTATATCTTTTAATTTGATTCTACATTAGTTGCCAATAGACTCAAATTTTTTTTTCCAGTCAAGATTGTGACTAGAGAATAGAGATACATCGGATATTTTAAAAGTATCCAGTATTGTCCGGCACTTTTTTATTATCCGGATAGTTGGATATTATTAATATCCGGGAATATATCCGATAGAAATTTTATATTGAAAGTTTGCGTCATTGATGCATCTATTTTTTCAGCTGAACGTACACAATTCGTTTTTCCTCTTTTTCTTTTCACATTGGGGAGATAAAAAATAAAATAAAATAAATAAATTTTACAAGAAGCTCAGCTAAGGCTGCATTCGGTATAACGATATCAACAAAATCAGCGCTATCATGTTATTCTATTTTTATTATTCATTAGGCGTAAACAGGAATAGGATATAAAGCTGTTCTGAATTACACATAAAGCACTTGATGCATCATTTATTTTTGTTTTTCATTGAATTTGAATACTAAAAAAGAATAAAACGCCACCGACGAGATACTATTAAAGACCGTCAAGCCTAGACAAATTTTCGTTCATACAAATAGGGCCCTGATGACTAGGGGATAATTAAAAAATTATTATCGACAAATTTGTGATTATTAACATAAATATTTGAATAATATATCATTAAATTGTTGATTTTTTATTATATAAATGTTCTAAAAATAAATATGCATACTCATAATGCTATAATATTTTATATACTACTGCAAAATTACAATTTTTTTCTACAGTTATCTCTATAGATAATCAAATTCGGACGATAACATTAAAATCATAATTATTATTACTATTTTTCCCTTAAAGTCTTTTTCTTTTGCTTCCTTTTTTCTTTTTATTCAGCTTTTTTTTTAAATATTATCCTGAAATCCGGTTGGATATTCGAAAAACATCAGATATCCGATCGGATGTTACATTCTTTTCAGATATCCAATATCCGATAATTTCGATCCGATGCATTCCTAATTGTGATTATTATAGATATTGTGATTATTATAGAAGTACTTTTTATTTTTTAAATCCTTATTATTTTATTGTATTTTTGTAAATTTTTTAACATAATTGAAATTATAATTAACTATTTTTTGTGTCAACTATTTTATGATTATTTGAATGAATTATCAAATTCTTTTCAATAATGATACACACAAGAGGAAGTTAATAATAGTTTTGATTTAATTTAAAAAATTTCAAAAGCACTAAAAAAAAGAAAAAAATGAAAAATAAAGAAATAATAAATATAATAAAATAATACGAAAGCAAGTCAATAAGTTCTTAGAAAATCTGTCAGAGGGCACTCGCAGTGTCATATCACATTATTTTTTGACAAGTAGCATCTTTCAGTTGATTACTGTCAAATTTTGAAACGGATTTCATCACGTTTCATTTCTGTAGACGATTAAAGCGAACAATTTTTGTATTTTTTGCAAAATGGAAAAAAACGAGTTTCATGCAGTGATCAAACATCTACATATGAAAGATTTAACGCCGAAAGAAATCAAAGCCGAGTTGGATGTTCATCTGCAGCGTTTGCGACTGTATACAATTGGGTGAAAGAATTTAAACGTGATTCATTTTAATTTCTCAACATAATCTCCTTTCGATACACTTGATCCAATAATTCTGCAACTTTTTCAAGCCGTCCGAATAATATGATTTGTCCAACTTTCAAAATAAGCCTCTGTGATGAGTTGCTTTCTAGTGGTGAATCTTTTTTCTCCGAATCATTTCTTCAAGTTTGGAAACAGAAATAGGGGGCTAAATCTGGCGAATATACTAGATGGAGAAGCAATTCGTAGCGAAATTCGTTGAATTTGGCGAACGGTGCCGGGCACGTGTGAACCCATGCATTGTTTTGGAAGAGTACTTCTTTGTTAAATAGGGACGTTTTTTTCTTTAAAATATTGCTGAAACGGTCCAAGGCTGCGTAATCGCCATTGATCGTTTGCTTCAATGAAAGGTAATCAATATGAATTATACCGCGTGCATCCCAAAAAACTGTGGCCATCATCTTTCCGGCCGACTTTACAGTCTTCGGTGCTAGTTCATCCGATGAAGTCCATTGTTTTGACTGTTCCTTCGTCTCGGATGTGAAGTAATAGATCCACGTTTCGTTCACAGTAATGAATCGACGCAGAAATTCATCTGAATTACGTTGAAATATCTCCAAACATTGTTTTGAAATCGTCACATAGTCGCGCTTATGATCCAGTGAGCAAACGCGGCCCATCTTGCCGATAATTTTTTCATACCCAAAATGTTCGTGCAAAATTGAAATCACTGTGCCATGTGATATGTCTGTAACCTCAACAAGCTCGCGCACTTTCGCCGTCGATCAGTCAAAACAATATCGTGGACTTTATCGACGATTTTTGGCGTAGCAGCCTCAATTGGA
>NW_012132128.1:0-2426 GCF_000143395.1 Atta cephalotes | reverse complement strand
CTTCTTCTCTCTCTCTCTCTCTCTCTCTCTCTCTCTCTCTCTCTCTCTCTCCCCCTCCTCTCTCTCTCCCTCCCTCCCTCCTCCCCACTCTCTCTATTATTGTAATCATAATTCATCAATATGTCGACGCGCTGCCGGAAGCCGGATATTTCGTACCGGAGGTTTAAAGGGATTGTCGGTATGCTGGTTAATGTATCGCCACACAATCCCACCGATCCATTGTTCCAACTAAGGAACACCCGTTGCTCTTCATGGAGTTAGCTTAGTCTATGCCATAAAATGGCGAGCAAGGTTCATGAGCGACGCTAAATTAAATTCATGCGAGGCTGGCCCATACTATCTGTATCTCCTACTAACCGCGTATCTCTTCAATATCATTATATACTAGTCGTTTGTTTAAGAGAAGGTACATGCACATTTCATAAAGGGTGAAAACAACTTTATAGTACAGCGAATTTAGGTGTTGGTTAAACCAATATGATATATTAATTTTAGCAAAAGTTCAAAGGCTAAATTCTTACACAAAGAGTTAATATATTTTATTAGAATTTTGCTAATATATATTTTGAGATATTTTTTATGTATAAAATTCCTAAAAATTATATTGCATATTTTTAGTTATAATTTTATTCTACGTCATTTTCATTAGCCAAATGTTTTCAAGCAATCATTATGTAACTTCTAGAAGATGTTTTTACCCAGATATTTGTGTAAAATATCTCCCGCATCATAGATTGTGAAGAATATTGATATGATGAAAGAAAGTGCTTTCTCATTATAGATAGATTACGAAAATTTATGGTCTCCATGTAAAACTCCAAGCGTTCTTTTTGTTTTAAGTATTTGTTGGATGACATTGCTGTAAATTGACCAATTTTTCAGCAAGATAATCCGAGCAGCACTAATACGATTAATTGTTTTGCATTTTGTTTATGACAGGATTTATCAATCATAAAACTTTTATTGTAATCTTAAAAAATCAAGCGATTAACGTTATCAGACAATTACTTGATCTTGTTAATAATACGAGTGCTGAATTGTACGATCCATATAAAACATAATTTCTCACAAAAATCGGCTTTTGTTAAATGAGAACAATGAAACTTAAATCCGTTTGTTTCGTAGATGAAAGATTAAAAAGATATAATTCAGAAAAAACAATGTAGAAAGTTTTTATTAATTTTCTTTTGAAATGGAAATTCTTTCTTTCTTTTGAAATCGAATAATTTTGTATTTTTCTAGATAAAACTTGTAAACTTCTTTTTTTAATTATATATTATACATTATATGAATCTCTCATTTCGTAATCTTTAAATTATTATTAATGTAAATTTATTTTTTCAGAATAATGATTATTGATTCAGGTGATCGTATACCTTCTAAGACAGATTTTTCTGATGTAAAGAAAATCGTGCATTGCGGCAATTGATTTCTTGTCATCTCACGAGATCTATTTAACCTTTTTGACAGAGAGACCTTTTCCTACCCTCCTCCGTGTAGGCAGAGCGCTTTTTCCAGCTGATTCTTCATGGTTACTGTTTCGCGCTCATCTCTTCAAACGTTCGCGCAAGTTCGGTCTAGATTCCTGTGTTGTGAATCCACCCTCCCAGATGCCCATCTCTCCCGCGGGCTCATACTGCGCCCGATGGTGCACACCCGGTGGCGCCTCCAAGCGATCGAGATCCCGACGCACCCCCTCAACTACGGACTGCGACGACCACCTTTAGTCGTGGGTGCAGTGCGTGCGAGTGTGCAGCGATTTCGAGAGCTGCTGCGAAAGACCGGCGTGGCTTGGAGTGCGCACAAAGTTAGATCAGTGTCATTCCCGTTCATCTCTTTGTCATCATTATCATCCTCGGCTGGCACCGCTTGGGAGCAACGGTACTTGGAATTTCCTGTTCTCGACCGAAATCATCGGGTTTGTCGGGCGTCTCAACGCTACGTGGTTCCTGGTAGGCGTGCTGTATTTCTCTTGAGAAGGTATCGCGAAATCTTTTGCGTTTGCACTTAAGCAACAGAAAATAGATAAAACAAAATTCTTAAAAGTTTCGGATACCATTTATATTTTTCTCTTTAGACTAGAGTACGCGAAAAATACAAAAATCATTTAAAATAAAAATATTTGATGATTTAAAACCATGTTTATTATGAAGATGCATACAAATACAATCATGCAGAGAATTTCATCATTCAAAATTTAAATACGTTAATAATAATTCTTTTTTTATTTAATTCTTTACAAAATATCAAATTCATATATATTGTGAAACTTAATGATGAATAGTAAAAATTTTCAAATAATTATGTACTTTTTGATTCTTGTAATATATCATTTTCTGCAAAATGCAAAATGATATTTTTGAAATTATTCATATTTCCCAGTATATAAATCTATAATTTTACAGCTATAATCGTAAAATATATTT
>NW_012132127.1:0-2429 GCF_000143395.1 Atta cephalotes | reverse complement strand
CACACACACACACACACACACACACACACACACACACACACACACACACACACACACACACACACACACACACACAAAACGATTGACTAATCTTATCTTATATAAGTATATAAAATGCAATACTGCATGACTATAAATAATTAATTATTGAACATCAATTTTAACATAATAGATTGTAGCTTATTCATTTGGTTGATTGACAAAATAAATTAACAACAAATAAAGCAAAATAAGTGACATAAAATCCCATAAGTTACTCGTCGCGGAACACATAAGACTTTTTAAATTATATCAACATTTTCCATTAAAAATTTTTTATAAAAAAGGTATTTTTATATAATACATTACAACTAGAGATAAGTGATATAAAAATGATATAAATGCAACTAATAAGGAGTTTATAAGTCACAAAGCAAGATTTTGTAGCACAATACACGGTTAAAAATTTGTCATGCATGAATATGTATAAACATATATAAATATATATAAATATATAAATATTCATAAACATATATAATTCTATATCATGAAATATGTCCATACAAATGTTCGTATATCCCTTTTTTTTTTTGTAAAATTACTTTTTAGTGTAATAGAAATAATAATACAATAGTAATGCAAAAACATAAAAATAATTAAAAAGGTAATTTTCGCACTATTTGTTTTAGAAAACAAATCTGAAGAAATGTAAAAAAAATTATTTATATATAATTATTTATATGTAAAATTATGCATAATTATGTTATAAATAATTTTTTTTACATTTTTCTAAACTTGTTTTTTTCTAAAACAATGCAAAAATTATCCCTTTAATTATTTTTTATATTTTCACATTACTATTATTTTTATTATTCTAAAAAGTAATTTTACAAAAGAAAGGAGGATGTATGGATATGTATGGACATATTTCATATATAATTATACACATTTATGAACATTTATACATATTGTGTTTATACATATTTATATATATTCATGCATGAAAATTTTTTTACCGAGTAGTTATATTTAAATGTGCATATATATATATATATATACATAGAGATAATAAATTATAGATGTTTCGGCCAAAACTGAGTCATATTTAGTATGTCAAAACGATAAGAGAAAAAATGTATAATTTAAAATAATAATGGAGTGTCAATATGATAAAAATATTATTAGCACGATTAGTACAAAGATTTCCACAAATAAAACATAAACTTATCTAGTCGCTATAAATACAAGTATTATGTACTGGGGTCTATGATGATTCAATTTTGCCTTATTTCGTTGTATCTTTACAATTATTTCCATTTCACATAAACGTTGTGTAAACATAAGAATTCCAAGTAATTTATAATATGATATTTTTATTGTAAAATTAATATAAATTGTAAAATTATGAATTATACCATTAATAATTCTTTTTAAATAAAATATACCGTGTTAAAAATATCATCATAATTATATCGAGTTCGAAGATATTTTTCAAAAATCAAGTAGAAAACGGAATTATTTTAATAATGTGTATAATGTCTGCGGGTAGAATAATGGGTGTCGCGATAATACAGACACTTTTTTTATATAAATATAAATAATTGTTATACTATAACGTTAAATGTCATAAAAAAATACTTTGATATGCAAAGTAACAGTGTTTGCATATAGCGTGAAAGATGAAAATATAAAAAAATAGATATACTAATTACTATAAAAATTTATTATATCATTAATTAATTAAAAATCAATATGTTTTAATGTCATTTAATATGCGTTCAAAACGAAATTGAGAAACAATAAATTAAATATAAAAAATTAAATTGTATATAGGCTACGAGTAAAAGCTGTATGTCAATTGCTACAATGTTATTTAATATCCAGCTTTTACTAGTAGCTTATATACAAATTAACTTTTAATTTTTGAATAAAAATTTATTTATTTAATTTTAAATATAAAAATTACAAAAAGCAATTCTAAATCACCAATGCGCCAATCCACAGACGTTTTCAAGAAACTGTTTTTTCTCTTTTTTCTTAACATGTTCTGCTTAAAATTGTTCTTCTAGTCTACACTAACAAGAATTTCTAATTGAAAACCGAGAATCAGATTATCTCAACTAGAATTCTACTAGATTTAATCAGAAAATTCTGATTCATTCATTTACCACCAGAATTGCTATTTAATCCAACCAGACTATTTCTTTCAGTGTAACTTCTTCGTCTCGGCATTATCAATACCTTATTCCTTTCATAAAATTTCATGTGTCATTTAACATTTTTGATGTAACTTCCTCATGGCACGTGCAACAAACGGTGCGTTTATCAGAAACATTTCCGAGTTTTATTCGAAACTTGTGTAAATTTAGGATATGATCCGGTAGTAAGATCGTTGCAATATGTGCCTAATTCTCGCCACGTTTACCGGTCTGTCGAACTTGTCTCGTAAG
>NW_012132126.1:0-2429 GCF_000143395.1 Atta cephalotes | reverse complement strand
AATAACCACCGATGCAACGCAACGACCTTAGACCATAGTAATATATGGTCTAAGGGCACGACGCGCGACCGGCGCGACGACAGCGGCGGATAGAGTATGCGGACTGCGACGGACGACTCGCACTCGCACGACATGACGACATATGAAAGCGTGACGTGACGTGACGTGACGCGACGTGATCCGTAGTGATCCATATAGATAAAGTACGTCGTAGTCGTAATTCGTACTAAGAAGTCGCACACGTCGCGAGGAAGCGCATAATGTCGTCGCGCAAGGATAACGTCGTGGGCAGCTGTCTGTAAGATCGCCGAGATATCACCGATAATTCGCCACCGATCGCGGCCACGTCGCGGTGTCCGCCGCGTCGTCATCCCTGATCCACCTGCATCAACGCTGGAAGGGAAGGATGGAGGCGGACTACCAGCCGACGCTAAGTCCGTCGCGGACGTTGACAGGTGAGATGCCAGACGAGGTCGACTTTTTCGACAAACAAAGGACGTCAGAATAAGGAGGTGAAGGCGATGCCTGTTGATGTGAACTCGACCCGATGCGGATCAAATCGAGAGCCAGTAGAAACGAGACGCTAAGAACTGTTGGCTAGGAGTCTGTGTAAATAGAAAGCGTCATGCGTTTGCGATTGTCATTACATCCGCGAGTGTGGGTCATAAAAAATCACAGGTTTATATGAAAAGAGCTCTTAGTGCGATTAAATGATCGTCTACATTGCAATGCAAAACTTCAACTCTCTGTTGAATAATGTAATGCTGATTAGGTTTCATATATCATATATTTATAGAGATAAGATTTTTAAAAATCTTGCTCATGACACACATTGTGGCATATACAGGTATCATCATTTTCATCTGTTTTCTATTTATTGTCGACTCATTTCTATTGACATTTAACAGGAATGGGCAACGACTGTGAAGATCCATATCCTAGTCTGTCAGATTATCACGATTATGAACCAAATCTGGAATTTGACGATACAGAATTGCAAACTACTTCAAATAATGGTAAATTATATGCATCAAATATATGTTTTGACATCTGTTTTATTAAATAACAGTAGATTCATTCTTTTTCTTATTTAGTTCGAGAGACAAAAAGAATGAAAGATCTCGTTTATTGTTGTGTAAAAAATATATATGTATGTAATGCAGCAGCTATAGTAATTGTTTAAAATTAACTTAATGTTTATAGCAACAAGACTTCTGGAAGGAAAATTGGATTTGGTGAGCAGTAGCATAGGTGCTGGGATGGATTATATGGAAAGCCCAGTGAGTGATGGCACAATTGAGGAGAACTTTGAGGAAGCTTTGGTAGATGCTCCAGTTATTGAATCTGGTGTGTGACCTTTTACCTTCTGTTAGTAGCCAGTAAATGTCATGGCATTCTCGGGGCATAGCAGGTGAATTATGTGTAGAACTTTGTATAGCTTGTTTTTACATTGCATGGCGTAAGGAAATGAAAAAGGAAAGGGAATGTGACAGTTGTTTTGCTTTCTTTTTAATCCATTTTACAACAATAACATTATGTACAATCGTAACATTTGAAATGAGTAAATCTTTTGACGTGAAATATACCTTTTTTTCTAATAAAACAAGATTGCTCCGAGGATTCGAATTGTTCTTGTTAAATAAAATTTTTAGTTGATACAAATTTGTTGCGAGAATTCACGCTTATGACATGAATAACTTGATATCACAACAAATCTGTCTGTTTTAACGAATAGCGGACGATCTGGCTGCTTTAGATGGAGAGCTCGCCGATGAGGAAGATTATCTTGACATATCCAGACATGGTATCGTAGAGGTAGTCGGCGACGATAGTGCCGGTCGTAAAATAATTGTTGTGTCAGCTTGCAAATTGCCCCCTATTGGAAAAGAAACCTTTAATCATGCTAAACTTCTCAGGTGAGTTTGCGATATATCTATATCATAAAAATGATACACGAGACATTTATTCCATCACAAACAATGTGTCTTGCAATTAACCGGAAATTATTTAAAAATCCTACATCATTTTCAACAGTTGTATGTGCCAAGTTTTTATCTATTTTCACGGTACTATCTTTTCATTTTTTTTTTTTAAATAAAATGAAACAAAATAAACTTCTTTCTTATAGGTACCTTACTCATACTTTGGATATGTTCGTGGAACAAGATTATAGTCTCGTCTACTTTCATTATGGCCTTACGTCGAAGAATAAGCCACCCTTATCTTGGTTGTGGCAAGCGTATAAGGCGTTTGATAGAAAATACAAGAAGAATCTCAAAGCTCTGTATCTAGTACATCCGACTAATTTTATTAGGATTGTATGGCAAATATTTAAACCAGCTATTAGGTATATGTGAAACCTTTTCTAAATGAAACAGTTGGATACTCCTTTCTCGAGTATTTACACACATACATATATATATATATAT
>NW_012132125.1:0-2429 GCF_000143395.1 Atta cephalotes | reverse complement strand
ATATATATATAATCATATATACATAGACACTGAGATCGCACAAGTTTTCTTTTGTTATACGTAAAGAAACGGATTTGCATATATTACATATATCGTAATTTGCGCAGATTTATTATTATTTGTAAATATGACAATATCTGTGTTATCAAGGGAAAGCGTTATGATACTGTTACGATTTTGGTAGACCCGTTCAAAATTGCGAGTTTCGTAATCTGAATTACGGATATGCGATGAGCGACCGCATCGAGACGATGACAATCGAATGCGAAATACAGCAACGATTGTCTCATGGCGTGAATGTGATTTTAGCCGATAATGAACGTATACGCTAGCTGCATATCTTAAGGAGATGATAAAAACACTATCTGAACGACAATCATATATATTTTCTGGGTCTTTTTAAATTTTACAACTAATACAGTTATTAGAAGATACTAAGTGTTATTATTTAAAATGCTTATTATTATCAGTACGAATTTCAAATGATAAAATCTGATGGATTTTAATTAAAAAGTGTTTCTAAAGATAACCGAGTTGTATTCAAATAAAATATAAAATCACAATCTTGTTATGATTTTATGTTCCATGTAAATAAAGAGCCATCATGTATTCAATATTTTCAAAAGTATTGATTTTAAGAAAATTGATCGAAGAATCTGTTGTGTTCAAGAAATTGATATAAACTTGAACTATCAAATTAAAATAAATAGATGTAAATTAGAATCCAAATAATATGTTTTTTATTAAATTACTTAAAGATAAATAATTAATAATCCTAAGTGTAGATGTCAACTTTTTTTGTATTTATATAACTGAATGAAGATCAATTTATCAGAAATTCTTTTTATAATTGCAAAGCTGGAAAGGAAAAATATACAAACACATTAGATTGCATTTTTTTTATAAATATTAAAAACAGGAAATTTTATAAATATTAAAAACTGATAAATTAATTAATATGGAACATAAATCAGTCTGAATGCTATTAATCTTCATTGATCGAATTAATTTTAATGTAATACCAAAAATAACTACTTATTCTAAAATTTAAATGATTCACTAGCCAAATTCATTTTCTTGTTTAAATTCTCATTTCTTATTGGAAAATGAATAAAAATTAAGTTCAGGAATTTTTTACTCACTGTTCTTGCAATTAGGAACATGACACTTTCGAGTAGGATAATTTACTTTTTTTATACAAAAATGTTAATTAACAAATTATTATACTTTAACAGTCAAATTTTCGGACCCAAAAGTTGCCCAAATATATATATATAACTATAGGTAGCACTGCCTGAGGTATGCAGCTAGCATATAAGGAAACAATATGATGTGCGATGTTACGCGATATAAACGCCCATCGTCGAAAATAAAAAGGAAAAAAAATAATAAATGCAGCACATTGTTCGCGAAGCACATTATTGTTTTGTCCTTAGCAATATTCTTTGTGGACCACGTCGCCGATTATGTGTAGCCTTAAATAACGAAAGTGAAAATAGAGAACGTGTGGAATTCAAATTAGCGTAACGTAAACGAGAATACAAGGAGATCCAAAGTAATTGTTAACAAGGAGCTATAATTACTGTAGCTATTATGGTAATCAGAATTTCGCGATCCGCGGCTCAGTTGCACTAATTCAGCCATCTTCAATTTTGGTTTAGTTTGTTTCCTTCTAATACAGAAGAAGAAAAAGAAGCTAAAGATGAAGAAAAAGAAGAAGAAGAAGAAGAAGAAGAAGTTAATAACGAAACAATGTAATTCTAAAAATATGTCTGAAATATTAGAATTGAAACAATGTTTTTTTCTTCTCTTTATAAAGAATTGCATTAACATCAGAGATTAATCAGGATTGGTAATACGATTCTCTCAGCCTATATAATAATATTGACAGTAGAAAAACAGTTAAAAGTAGATGGTTATCCAACGATTCTATTAGTTTTGGAATTGAAAGTTATGCATTTCCAATAAGAGCATATGAAACGAGCATACGCGACAGCTGGATGCTAATTGCTACGTGCCACGATTAAGATTAGAGAGACAAATCATGATTGTTATGCTGCTATTCGATAAAAAAATCTCGCATTGTCAAATTTTATTAAAAGCGTATATCGTTGTAACATTATTATTGTCAGCATGATGGGTGACTGTTGTGAGGGTCATTATTAGGAGCTGAAAAGTAGCAGCTTGAACGGGTTCTTCGTAACTCTAATGTCGACGAAATTTGCAGAATCGGGTTAAAAATTATGCACAAAATCTCGAAAGTTTATATAAGCACGATGAAATCATGATTCATACAGTACGAGCGCGACTTTGCTTTTATAAGAGATTTATCGTGGAATTTTATATCCTAGTTTTATATATACATATATATATAATAGCATGTTTTAATCTTGAGAGAGAGAGAGAGAGAGAGAGAGAGAGAGAGAGAG
>NW_012132124.1:0-2430 GCF_000143395.1 Atta cephalotes | reverse complement strand
TGTGTGTGTGTGTGTGTGTGTGTGTGTGTGTGTGTATGTGTGTGTGAGAAAGGTCAGGGAGGGGAAAGTGCATACAGACGTCCCGCGGGAGATGACGTCACAGGGGAAAAAGAGTTTGTTTCTTCTTTTTCTCTTCAACCTATTCTTCTCTTACCTACTCGTTGTAGAATGCAATTCTCTCTGTCCCATTGCGTTATTATTATTCATGCTCCCTCTTCCTCCCATTGTATTCTTTTTTACGTTCTCTTTTTCTTTTAAAATATAATTTTTTAAATAAATATTTATAATTTTTATTTGACATAACTTAGCAACAAATTATGATAATATTTTTAGTAATATAATACAAAAATGCGTTTTCTTATCTACTAACTTGGAGTTGAGAAAAAGAGTTATAATAGGAAAGAATGATAGGAAGGAATCATTTTGAGGACTGAGTAATATGTTTAACATATACATTTATTTTTCATGTACCGCAACGTATACAATATGTAGTATCTAACGCGTAAACTGTTAATTCACATTCTATAATAGAATTTTTATCATAAGTTTTGTGCAAAATGTTTGCAGCATCGCGTTGATTAGTAACAACTATGGTATAAAAAGTCACAAAATACTAAATTTTTCTAATACCGTGAGTATACTACTGATACAGTTCAAAGTATCCATACGACACAACGTTCGAACGAATTTTCAAACATGAAAAAAAAGGGTTCTTAACTTCATGTGCAAGAACATACTATGCAATGATAATTTTACATTATATTCATTAACAATTTTAACAAATTCCATAATTAAATTTTGAATCATTAAAGAGGAGGAAACAATTGAATGCACTAATCGCTCACATTTGCGATGAATGTCTTTCATGTCGTATGAGACATAAATAGATATGATATTTACGATTTTTAAATGATACGACTTAGAAATTAATTATGATAATATTTTCATGAATTTTTAATAATATAATCTAGTAACACTAATTATAATAATATTCTTTATTAATGTAATACAAATGATCACGCTTTCTTATTGACTAATTCAATATTATTGCGAAAATATGAAGAAGAAGTGGCGAAGACACTAAGGATAAAATAATTTTAGAAGAAAAGGATATATATTTAAATGTACATTTATTTATCATGTAATGCTGTATGTACAATATAATCTAAACCATAGACTATTAGTTCACATTCTATAATAGAACTTTTATCATAAATTTTGTACAAAGTGTTTGTAGTATCGCTTTTATTAGTAATAAATTTTGTTTTAAAAATGACACAAAATATTCGAATTTCTTACTAACATCATGCGTATATTGACTCAGTTCATAGAATACATGTTCAACACATTGCTCAAGCTCAAATAAGAAAAGCACAGTTTGGTTTCATGTACAAACATATAATGTTAAGTTTACGTTTTCGTATCACATATTTTCACAAGTTCCACATTTAGATCTTGAATCGGTGATGATGATGGGACTGTTGCATTAATCGTTTGATATCTGCATGCTTCCCGATGAACGTCTTCCACGTAAGAGGTATGAACATGGGGTTGTCTTGATTATCACCAATCTCAATTTGCACATGAGATACAGATCCCAAAATCCAGAAATTTGTATGCTGTTGATGTCAATGCATATTTCCTCATCAAAATACGAGACATGTAGCGAGGTTTCGAAGATGATATCTAGACGATGTTTGAAAAAATGTGCTTCGAAAAAAAGAAAATATGTAAATAGATCTTACAAAAATACATAACGTATAATACGTATAAGCAAAATGTTTTATAAAATTAAATGAACTTACTATCTCTTGCACACCTCATCCTGTTGAATTGGAACATAATAGTTCACGGCTTGAGATAATATATTTTCTCGGAGAACTTATAATTAGCAATAGCTGTCTGAACTCTGTTGAAACTCTCTGAACAACTGATAACGTTGTCCGGAGCTCTTCTTTTAAACAGTGTTCCCTACTTAATTTTTTTTTACACTTTACTGGAGGGGATTTTTTTTATATACGTTATATTTTGAAGAATAGTTGCGACGAGGTCGAATGATTCCAAATAGACATCATAAGAATGCACTCTAACGATATTGGACCTCTTTTATCTAAGGGATCGGCGCCAACGAAAATAAAATCTGTCCGCTCCTATTCTCTTTTCAAAAATGAATTTCGGGAAAAAAAATTAAAACATATTAGGTGTACAACTTTGCTTCGGCCGTTATCCTATAGATGGCTTTAGTGATAAGTGGTGGTCGAAATAAATAGATCATAGACGTCATACAATAAACTTGGGCATCTGTCAACATAACCCCATAGAAATTATTTTATTTAGTCGATTTGTGTCTGCATCATAAAGTTATTCTCGATTGAAAATGTCAGTTTACGAGCCAAATTCTCGTCATTTGCGGGAGGTTTTAATTTTTTG
>NW_012132123.1:0-2432 GCF_000143395.1 Atta cephalotes | reverse complement strand
TTTCTCTCTCCCTCCTCCCCCTCCTCTTTCTTCTCTCTCTCTCTCTCTCTCTCTCTCTCTCTCTTTCTCTTTTGTACTGTCGATTTCAGGTCAGAAGCGTCGGACAAAATGGTTTGTAAAAAACGCGCTGGTATCGTTCTACATCTGTTGTAGGACCCCGAAGAGCCATAATTTACCGCTGCGTTATTACAGACGCTTTTGCGGAAATTACCGTGAAATGGCACTCGCTCTACCAATTCACTTGTTACACGTCAACATCGTGAGCCCGAGCTTTCGGATCTCGCAGCGCGATATTAAAGAATCGAAAAGTCGGATATACTTAACCGGAATACGGATATTAAATGCTGAAAGACCTTCGCGATATCAGAATTCGCCGGAGTAAATATAAGTATATCGCGGTTGCGCGTAATATCGCAGCGGTTTATCGCGCCGTTTCACGGTTACTATCAAACGCGAGATAGATCGGCAAGCAGGCGAAGTCGAAAGCAAATCTTCTAGGAACTGGCACGTAGAAGCGGCTTTAACGCGCGCCAACGATCAGAAGGCCAGTGAACTGCCAGCTTATACGGGGTGTCCCGTTACTGTACTGCCATTCCTAACGATTACTTTATTTGACGAAACGTAGATCAATATTGCCCTAAGATAAATCTCATAGAAATTTATTCTGAACGCCTGAAGTATCCTAAAGTTGTAGATATAAAAATCTATACTCTCAAAAATTTTTAGAGCGAATCTCTCTTTGAATAGTGAAATCTCACTCTTAGATTGATATTTATATGAATAGTGAATTCTTATATTTATATATAAGATTATATCTTAAGTCTTAAGATGTTGTGAAGCAATCAAAGAGTCGTATTAGCATTTTAAGACATTATTTAAGATCTTGAAATAAGAATGGCTATGACTATGAATATCTTTAAAGATTGAGCCACTCTCTTTTTCAGGATTGACTCAATTTTCACTCTTCAGAATAAGATTCCACTCTAAATGATTTAAAAGTGCTGAACCCATATAAAATTAGATTACGTTAAAGTATTAAAACGAGATTCCACATCTGTTTACGCATGAGTAAGCAAGTCCAGCTTACGTTACGTTTAAGCGATCTCGCGATTAGATCGAAAATTTTCCTCGAGCGAAGACTCACTCGCGAAGGAAGAACGGTAATGACAAGACGTCCCGTATAATACCAGTGTGCGCGTATCCACGATGTATTTGTGGCACGCTCCATCATCAGATACATCAGGCAGAACCGTTTGATGTTGACGTTTGACGACGATGGAAGGAAGAGGCAAGCGAGAGGACTGGGAGAACGCGGAGCGGTGGAGTAACGCGGACGATCGGAAAGTTTTCGCGTGACAGCGCGCAGTCAATAACGAGAACAAAACACGAGCATACACATAAAAGCTGCTTTTCTGTAGTTCAACTACTATACACACTTTTAATGATTCTATAGTAAAGTACCGAAAATTTAGGATGCCTCACCAGAGACCTAAAGTCACAAATTTATCTTCATAATTTGGATAAAATATTAAAACTACGTGTATATTTTAATGAAACGATATTTAATATGGAAAAGTAGAAAGAAGTAAAAAGTTGATTTTTTTGTACAATTTGTTCTTGTAAAATTTTCGATATTTTGTCATTTCGACATTAAATATCTTTCCAGAATGACCTATTACTTTTTTGTGATCATTACGATCGCAATTTTTTCACTAGAATTTTGCAGACGTAAAGTTTGATACTTCAATTCATTATATTAAAAAATCTATGGTAACTCAATTTACTGTAGAACCTCTTTAAGGAGGTTGTAAGACAAATGCAATAAGTTAAGAATTACTTGAAAAAATTACAGATTCTAAATTGCATTTAAAAGTAATACAAAAAAATTAGAGACAGTTTACCATTTGGATCAAAAGTTATTTCAATAAAAAGTAATATTTTTTTAAATTTGTACTCTAATAGAAGTATATGAAAATGTATTATAAAATAATGAAAAATCTCAATTGTATTTTATGTAAGTACTTTATAAATTCAAAAATATTTATGCAAAGTTATATTAATTTTTCAGTAAATAAACAAAATATTTATTTGTTATAAACTAATTGATGAATCTCAATGAAACTTTGCATAAGTCATTTTTAGCACTTAAAATATTTATATTTTAAAAATTTAGATTTTTGTTATTTTTAAAATTTTGTTTATAAACAATAAAACTAATATCAAATAAAATAAATAATCTATGCAAAATCTATGAAAATGCGTTGCTCAATAAAAACAGAATGTTATGAACACAACTTTCACATGTATGTAATTTGTTTAAAGCATAAATATTAATATATGTTTTAATGTGAAATACACACACACACACACACACACACACACACACACACACACACAACAACACACACACGCACACACACACACACACACTA
>NW_012132122.1:0-2434 GCF_000143395.1 Atta cephalotes | reverse complement strand
CGTCTCTCTCTCTCTCTCTCTCTCTCTCTCTCTCTCTCTCTCTCTCTCTCTCCCCTCTCCTCTCTCCCCCGTACACTGCCGTGCGTGGCGCCGGTCACGATTCACGCCTCGTTTTTTTCTTTTTCACGAGAAATCGCTTCAACTTCCACCGCTTCCCTCCCCTCTCTTTTTTCCGTCGCTTGTTGTTCAACGATAATAATATCGTATTGTAATCACGATGTCCTCAAATTCGAATCACGTTCCGCAAACCGCTGTTCCACTTCCCTCTTCGCGCCGCTTATTTAATGATAATGATATCGTAATAATTGCGACGTCTCTTCAAGTTCGAATCAGGTTTCTTGCCAAGGTTTCTCTCACTTCCTCACCCTCACTTCGTTGTGCGAGAGAAATTATGCGCTCTACCGATTCCCACGCAGTTCGACGGTGGATCGTCTCTCGCGATCGTTTCTCGGGAAGTCTCTTGTCGCCGAGATTTATCTACTCCGCCGTTTCCTCTCGCAGGTCTCTTCAGGTCTCAAGTCGCTCGAGGATATCATCGGGGGAGATAACACCCCCTTAATTTTGTCACGATGACGACTTATTACGTGTCTTCGTATCGCGTGGACCGTCCAAAATTAAGATTCACGCGCTCGAACGTGGCCCGATGGTGCTCGGGACGTGATAAGGCCGTTGACTCGTGACCGCGAAATCCGTGATACTCCAGTCAGGATCGTAAATTCAACCAATGCTGCCGACGAGTACTTGTGCGCGAAGATTTCGTCTCGGGATATTCGAATACCTTTCTCGTCCACTTTTTTTTTCGCCGGCGAAGAAGATCACGCGATGCACGCACGACGGATTCACTGAACTTTCGCAAGAATCCGAACACGAAACTATCGAAAGCGCTTGATTACTGGCACCCACGATCGATCGCTCAAAAACGTAATCTCTCCGTATGGTATTTCACGATTTGATGCTGCAACAAGCGCGAATCGTTCGAATTATAAATTTCCAACGCTCTCTGACGACGCACGGCACGGCGCGGACACGGCGTGTCGTCACCTCGGCAGGGTTACGTGTAATCGCGCGCGGCCCTGTCCGACGCTCTCGCGATGAATCGCTGCCTGGTGGGAGTAAATCCGGAGCTTACTCGCTGCTCAGGTGCGGCTGCTACTCTCGCAAGTTGAACGTGCTACCTCATTTACAATCTCTATTGACAATAGCAACATACATCATTAATTCCTTGATTTTTATGGAAATTATGTTAAAAATATTTTTGTTGACTCAACTCAAAGACATTTTAGTAGTACAAGTAATTCATACTAAAAAATTATTTTTTTTTCTCTATTGAATATTTATCTGAATCTCTATTGAAATAGCAACGTACATTATTACCTCCTTTAAATCTGATTTTCATGGAACTATGTTAAAAAAATTTTATTGACTCAATTTAAAGACACTTTGATAATTCATAAAGAATTAATTGAAATATATATCTGATTTTAGATGTAATAAGCGCATTTTGTGAAAATCAATATTACACGTTTGAACTAAAACATAACGCTTCAAAGATACGTTTTAAACCATTATAAGTATTAATATTATAAAATATTTAACGATTTTTTTACTTTAAAATATTGTTTAAAATATTGTTTTTTACGAGATAATTTGATGGTTTAATAAATATATATTTAACGTTAATAATGTCCATTTATTTTTATACACCATAAAAGCTTGGTTAAATGTTGTTTAAATGTAACAATGTTTCATTAAACGTAAATGGTCTGCTTGGATTACAAAAATTAGAAAATAATTGATAATTTTCCCGAGTTCAGATAATTTTCCCGAGTTTCAATATTACAAACGAAAAGGAATGTTACTGGGGATTTAAACTTTATATTTGTTCACGAATTCGTAAAAGATTAATTGTGTAGATTGATATTTAAATCTAAACAAATAAAATAATTACATCGTTATTATTTAATTCTTGACATCAAGGACGACATTGAGAATTTCGATAAAATCTTTAATTAGTCATACTCTGAAAAAATTCTTACATCTTCAAAAAATAAAGATAACACTTATCAATACTAAACAAATCTGATATTAATTTTATTGACGAAATCTAACATAATTGATTCAAGAAAAATATATATTTCTTCGCGGAGTTAGTATTAATAAAATAATTTTTTAAATTGCCTACGTCAATGGAAATCAAAGCTTTGTTTTTTTAAAAGAAATCTATTATTATTAGTCAAACTAATCTCTGAACGGATAAATAGATAAGTACTCATGAAAGAATTCTTAAATGGTATCAAATATTGACGAGAATTCATAAAAATCTATTATAAACAAAAAGATACTATTTTTCATCGTTATCTTCACATTAATATTATTTGTTGTGAAATACAATACACTTAGTGAAAGAAGTTTTTGACTCTCTCTCTCTCTCTCT
>NW_012132121.1:0-2434 GCF_000143395.1 Atta cephalotes | reverse complement strand
TTTATTATATATATATATATATATATATATATATATATATATAATTGAAAAGAAATATACGAAGAATTATTAACATATGAAAAACAGAATACCGCAATTCTTCGTTATATCATTCGTGAAAGCCATGCGAAAATCATGTGAACACGCTTTTTACAAAGAATTTGTAACGAATACGTTGTCGTAATTGGACATTCAAGAGGTTCGTACTTTTATTAAATTGCGCTTGACCGAGCCAGTTGTCGATGCAATTGAATTCGCTGCCGGAGTGTCAATTTCGGCAAGCTATCGAAATTGTGCGCTGAAAATATAGACGTTTTATTCGACAAACTTTTTGCGTAATTTTTTTTCTTACATCAATACTATTGTAATAAAATATGATATACAATGTTGAGGATTTTTATTGATTTGAATCGAAGGAAAACTACATGGAAAGAGCAATTTTACTGAAGAATCTAAAAATTTAGATACAGTTAGATACAGATCTGGAAGTAATTGTGCTGGACATTAAAAGAATTTTGTAATCTTAAGCATAATGAATAATGCTGCAAACTATGTTTTGATATTCTCGCAATTAACTTTTGTCGTCCTACCTAATCATTTTGATGGTCCAGCAAAATTATTTTCAGATTTGTATGTGAAAGAGAAGACTTAAACAAAGATTACTTATAATTATCGTTCTCATAACATAAGAATATACAGAAAATACTTCAGAAAATACTTCAAAATTTATAATGCAGATGTCAATTTTTTTTATAATTATGCGAGTATAAATAATCAAGAAAATGCATTCTTGTATATACGAATGCAGTAGGCAATTGTAATGGAAATTCATGAAGAATAATAATGTATTTTCTCTTATTTTTCAAATGATTCAGCAGTAGACACTTCTCTGTAATTAATTATTTAATAATAGAGAGAACAAAGTAAAAGAAAACAGATTGATTTTCTCGTTCAGATTTTATCACATAATTTCTGTAAATACAAGCTCACTTAAAACACACAGCCATGTCTTTTATTCATTATATTGAAGGAAAGGAATAAAACCTCTTGTCTTTGATGTCTTCTTTTTGATTCAAAGAACTTTTTATTGTCCAATTTGATTTCGATCTGAAGTCGGCGTGTTTCTAATTAAAACAATTATAAAGACGAGGTTTGTTCAAGCGTGTTCCGAGTCGACAGCGGGAAACGCAAACAAAAGATAATTGAGTGCAGGGTGAGCAAATTTAATTATAATCGACTGATGCTCGTGAATATCGCATCGAGAAATTCATCGAATCTCGAACAGAATTTGCAAGACGAGTGTTTGGTAACCAGAGCTGCTACTTGCTTTGTAAAATTTTGTGACTTTGAGAGTTATTATCAGAAAGAGAGAGATTTAGTTTTATCCAGTTTTTTTCTTGCAGTGGTCATCCGTTTGCTTTTATTTCACATTCATTTGGTATTTCTATTCTATGGGAATTATTTATTATTCAAAACACGTTCAATTACAGATATTGTGATTTAATTAGAAGTACAACATTCATATTAATGGTGAGATTATAGGAAATTAAGCGACAAAGCTGGCTATAAAAAGGATAGAAAAGCAAAGTACAGATGGCAAAAGTGTAACGTCGCGCAATGACCTGCGCTTTTATTCTTTTAAACTTCTAATTTTTTGCTCGTTAAATTAATTCTTTGGTCTGTTCATCAAATCGTTGGTCTGTTTAAGGAATTACACCGCATTTATATGCTTTTACTTTCCTTTTGCCAGTGGCTTGCGGGATCTGTAAGTAATTAGTCGTCTCTTTATAAGCAAGCTAATTACTTACAGAGCACCCGGTAGCCTCATAGCTCGTTTCCTCCCAAAGCTGTTTGTTTCTCGCCGAAACTTTCGAGATTGAATCTTAAATTGGATTGAGAAATCGGGGGAAGAGCTACCATCTTTTTGCCATTCGCCGACATCAACGTCGGTTTCCTAGCTTCTAATCAAAGTTAACTGATGTGCTCTTACTTCCCACATAGATCGCAATTTAATTTCACGGGCTACTATTTACGGTGAACTTTTAAAATGGGACGGTCTATTTGAGAGATAGTTTTGTAATGAAAATGGAAATGTTTCGAAAAAAGGAAAAAAATTATAACAAAAGAATTGTGGAGAAATTGACATTCATAAATAGAAACAATAATCGTGAAAATATTTGATATGTATGTACATATGTATAAAAGCTTCAGTTATTCTATAGTACAGACATTTCTATGGTTACAAGATTTTATGTCGCGTTAAAATAATTAAACATTACAATTTGAAACATTCATTATTAACTTTTACTATTATTTCGTTTAACTATCCTCATGTATTCATTATCTTGTTGCAAAATTGTAAAATGAGAAAATATGTTTGTTATTATTAAAACTGTATATATATATATATATATATATATATATATATATATAT
>NW_012132120.1:0-2434 GCF_000143395.1 Atta cephalotes | reverse complement strand
ATATATATATATATATATATATAGTAGTGTGTGTGTGTGTGTGTGTGTGTGTGTGTGTGTGTGTGTGTGTGTGTGTGTGTGTGTGTGTGTGTGTGTGCGTGCGCGCGCGCGCGTTCGTGCGTGCGTGCGTGCGTGCGTGCGTGCGTGCGTGCGTGCGTGTGTATGTGTGTGTGCCTATCTGTCTACCAATCTGTCTATCTGTCCATTCGTCTGTCTGTCTGTCTGTCGGTCTAGACTTTAGACTCTAGACGGTAACGTGTACGTACTGCCTGTGCAGCAGCCGTATTACATATGCAAGCGTAATCCCGACACGTCGATGTTGGGCGGCTGATAGCCGGCCTCGCACTGCTCTCCCGATATGGCTACGCTTCGTGACAACAGCAGCGGCCCGGCCGTGCGTTCTCCATTCCCCTCGTACCCCAGGGCGAAAAATCACCACCCTCTCGTCACAACGACCTGGGCGCCGCGCCACGATGTTACCTGGAAGCGACTAAAATGCAATCCGTGATACAGAGACTTTTCCCCAGGAGTCTTCTATTTCTATATATATAACCTTAACATTTCCCACATCTCCTTTATCTGAAGAAGAGAGCGACACGCGGTTTATGTAATATACTTCATGAAGGATGACATACTGTATTTTTTATTATAGAAAAATTTTTTTGAAGATACATCAGTATCTTCTGCATAGTCTGCAAGAAGATATTGCAATAAGGGACACGTTTAACTTAAATTGTAACTTCAATCTCAGTTTAACTTACTCTTCATGTTTTTCTAATTTTTAGAACTAGAAAAAGATAAGAGTTAATTGAATCAAAATTAAAATTAAACTATATATTGGTGAAAACGGACATTCGTTTAATTTAATCTGATAGTGTTATAATTTGACAGCGTTGCAAACTGGTCTTTATGTTAGAATTAAAGACTATAGGAAATCGGTTGTTAGTGATACATTTTTATCGATAGAATGCAGTATGATTGTATATCATCTATTTTAAAGCTCTTCTATTTTGCCTCCTTCTACTTCAGAGAAGACTGCGAACACGTCATGTATCACACTCCATTTAACTGATCAGTTTGGAAATGCAATCAGTTATCATGCATTCAGCTATACCTACTTGAAATCGCTAACGTAACCTTGCTTCCTTTATATCTGCTTAGAAATGGAAAAATATTAGAATTTTAGGGTAAAATCTCGGAAATTAATGGTTTTTTTCCTTTTACTTTGATAGTTTTTTACTCGGATATTTTTTTTTAGGTCATTTAGATCTGTTCGCATTGCTTGAAATCTCCCAAAATTTTTGCACTTAAAGTGATATTATTAGAAAAATAGATTCGGGCGAATAGAGAAGGCACAGATACTGAATGCAAAGAATGCAAGCAACACAAACAGATCTATTAATCTATTATCATCTCATTAAAAATTGCAATATTGCCAATAATACATATTTCCGTTTTGATATAAAATTATAAAGACAAAAATATTAAAAAATATCGAAATAACAAGAAAAATGAATTTTCTACATATTTTTTCTTCTACATATTTAACATGAATTCTAAGATTTTTCATAAATTTTATGTTGATTTTTCATAAATTTGAGACAAAAATGCCATTTTTTTATAGTAAAAAACTAGTTTTTTTACTTGATACTTTTCTCCAAAATAAAAAATACCGTTTTTTTATATTTCTATCTGCTATTTTAATTATATCAAATTAACTATACCATATATGCTCAGAGAATGTTTAGATTATTAGCATATGATTTAAGAATGTACAGTCCCTGCAAAATAAATTAAATTTGAAAATATGTCTAATATTTACACTCTTCAATTCTATTCACATTTTAATTATGTTTACACTTCAATTATATTTATACGACAATTTTAAATATTTTTAAAGCATGTAAATTTTTAAAATATTGAATAAAAATATGCTTATAATTGATTCTTCATTTGTTCAGTTGTCATTTATTTATTTTATTCAATCCTAGATTTTTTATTCGCAAAAGTACGTACGCGAAATCACATTTGTATAGTAAAAGAGAAGCAAATTGTATTGCGTTCAAATTGATTGTCGTCTAAATTTCAATATATGTGGATTAGTTTAATTTCGGTTAAATTATTTTTTATCTATTTCTAAGATTAGAAAACTCGTTCACTACACAAATGTAATTCGTACACATATACTTTCGCAAATCAAAAGATAGAAAAAATAAGTTAAACTGAGATTGAAGTTAATCTACATTGATAGAAATGGACAACAAAATTTAATTTAATCTAGAACATTTACGCTTCTCTGATTCGAGCGCGAATGTGTAACGTCTTATGTCTGGAAACCTGCCGATAACGAGAAGAAAGAGCGAGAGAGAGAGAGAAAGAGAGAGAGAGAGAGAGAGAGAGAGAGAGAGAGAGAGAGAGAGAGAGAGAGAGAGAG
>NW_012132119.1:0-2434 GCF_000143395.1 Atta cephalotes | reverse complement strand
TTTAAATAAATGTAAATTATTGTTTGTTTTTATTGTTTTGATGATAGCATGTTTTGAATGATGGCATTCCTTAATTCTTTTTATCAATCTTTTGATATCAATTAATCTATTTATGAGTCTTATTACCAATCAGATAATTTAATTCTATTGGTATCAGAAAATTATTTTATTGAACAGCTAGATTTAGTGGAAAAGTACGGTTATAATGGAGAAGTGCACGAGGTGATCACCTCTGACGGTTACATTTTGAACTTGCATCGGATAACAGGACGAACTAATTTCAACAATTCGCAAGTGCAAAAACCTGTGGCATTCGTGATGCATGGCCTTTTATGCAGTTCTGCGTGTTTTATTATTTCTGGACCGGAGAAAGGTTTAGGTAATGAAACCGTATTTTTAAGAAGCATTTTTAATGAAGCAATTCCTAAACAGAAGTGTACTCGTTTAAAAGTTATAGCATATAAAAAATTTGAGTAACAAGACAAGCAATAAGCAAATTAATTTCGGATTTACTGCTTACATTATTGCGTTACATTCTCTTTTAGGACTTAAGCACAAAAATGACTGTAACTGAGTGGTGGAATATAAATTGTAGTTGTAAATTGATCAAACATTATTCGTTGATCTATAACTACGACTTACGACTCAGTTACGATCATTTTTGTGCTGAGGCCTAGCGATTGACCAATTCATTTACGTCTTACTATTTCAAATTTTTTTTGTGTTATACATAGCTTTTTCTTCAAATTTTAAAGAAAAATATATTAAACTATATTAAAATAAAATAAAATCATATAATTACCGATTAAAAATTGAAAAAAATATTTTATATTTTTATTTTTAACTTCACCCTCGTTCCAGCGTTTGTATTCGCTTTAATAAAAATATTATATCTTTTGAAATTTTAGCTTTTGTTCTGGCGGATGCAGGATACGACGTGTGGCTCGGTAATGCACGTGGCAATGTATATTCACGTAAACATAAACTCTCGACTATTCGAAAGGAACTTTACTGGGATTTCAGGTGAGGATAATGTATTAACAAAATTAAAAACTAATAAAGAAGAAAAAACGCAAACGTAAGTAAAAAAAGCGATTATAGGATTAGTAGATTTGAAGATACGTGAACATAAGACAGCAGACTTGACTGACTTGGCAAGAATCAGTCACTGGATCATTACTCTGTCCTGCGAGCCTAAGAATGTCGTTATCGTCATACGACATAACTTGCAAGTCGTAAGAAATTGGCCAATCACAGTTAAGTACTATATGAGAAGAATAATCGACTTTAATTAGTTAATTTCTTATGGCTTATCGCTTACGATTCTATTGTAGAATAGACTTAAACGTAACTTGCGTCAGCCAATTAAATTGTTTCAATTAGAACAATTGTTTCAACTAGAACAATGCATAGAACTTGATGCATAGAATTTGATTGATTGACGCAATTAATGCCGCACCCTGGTGGCACCACTGCATTCTGAGATATTAATCAGTAAAGTTTACGACTGTTCGGTTTAGGAAATCTATCGGAATATCAAGTCATTTCCATATGAGGCGTGAGCTTGAGTCATGAGCTACGTCAGATTTTTAAATAAATTTTCCTGTATAGAAATTTTCCTGAATACCATTTCCATATTAGGTCCACAATTGGATGTCTTAGGGTCATATCAAATTTTTTTAAGCGGTTATGGCATGACAAAATAGTGGCAAAGTATCGTTGCCGAGAATATTTCTTATCAGGACATCTTTAGTCTTATCGAGAAACTTAATCTAACTTAACTTTGATCACAACTCTGCATTCGAGGCATTATTTCGATTAATTTTAACTAAAGATTTTTCGATGAGATAAAGATATATTACGTCAATAAAATATAGTATTTATTTGATTTTTTTATTAAGCATTTTCATTATTATATATTAGTAAATATTATTATATATAATATTATTATGTTTTATTTAAAATTATATATTCGAATAAATAAACTTAAGAAAGATTTCTTTACGAGTTTAAAGTCTAACGCTGTGCGTTTCTTATTACGTATTTTTGTCTCTCCCGAAGTTGATCAATTTTTATTTCGGGCGACAGAAAATGAAAAAACTGGGTAAGAAGCAGAAAGTAAACAATCGTAAAAAGCAAGAAGCAGGAAGTGAAGAGCTTGATATATTGTCGATATCTTCAAAATGTTTTATTCATTTATATTATGTCATAAATTTGAGAGTTGCATTGATATATTTATCTTTGAAACAAACTATAAATTTTTTAAGCGGTAAAACTAGATCTAATGTTGAACATAACTCCGTGTGAATTTATATACAATTCCAATCCTGAAAAATAGTATATATACATTAACAAAAAAAAAATATCGAATTTTCTAGTGTCGCTGCGCGTAGCTTAGCGCCGAGACATTATCAGTATCTCCAGATACAGGGAA
>NW_012132118.1:0-2437 GCF_000143395.1 Atta cephalotes | reverse complement strand
CTTCTCTCTTTCTCCATTCGATATTATTAATATACTAATGAATTATTTGCACTATTCACTAATAATCGCAATACATCATATATTATATTGTGTACATTCAGTGAAATGTGGAAAAAATACACAAGTTACTAGTCAGTTTAATATTTTTTTATAGAACGTAATTGAAAAGGGACATAATAAATCAGCGCCCGAGAAAAAATATGAAATTTCATATGTCACAATCAAACAGGCGGCGTCTTTCCTAGACAGATATATTTTGAAAACACCTTGCTTTCAGGTAATAACATTTTAAAGTGTAATTCTTAGCACTTTTAATAAAATTAAAATACAAATCAATAATTTGAGATATTTATGAATATTTCGCTATAAATGCTTTGAAAGTACAATTATAAAAGCAATATACAATCCATATTTCTCAATCACAACAAAGTGCAATCCGTTTTTCGCAAAATTTATAAGTATCTATTATACGCAAGTACAAAAATAAGATCTATTAGTATCAAAAGTCTAATTTCTCATTTTATATATTAAAGATTTAAAATATAATTATAAACTATAAATAATTATAAATCAAATAATAACTATAATTAATAACTATAAATCAAAATAAATTATATATTATAGATATTTGCTACAACATAATCGAAAAATTGTTATTTTTTACTTACTTGTAAAAAAGAAATGGGAACATATAAAATAGAAAAAACGTACTTTTATCGCTTTACAACCAGTTATTGCATCAAAATTGCAAAATTTCAAATCTTAAAAAATTAATGTTAGAAAATTTTAATAATTCAAAATATTTGAATTCATTTTCTAGAAAATTTCGTCTTTAGTTGCATTGTGTTGTTGTTGCAAATGAACAATTTACAATTTAAGAACTATTTTAAATAATAATCTTATCGTATATTATAAATTGTAGAACCAAAAAATGTTAATTTGATCCCTACATTTCTCTCTCTCTCTCTCTTGCAATGCAAAATATAAATAAAGAATCTTTTAAGAATATTTATTAATCGAATGTACTATGATTGCTTTAGAGCGAACGCATACTCGACAGAAGAGGTTTTAATATTTATCTGAAGAAAGAACTTTATCAAATTACCGATAGCATCAAAGCACGCGGTGTGATTTACAGTTTGCTACATCTATCAGAAGAGCAGAAATGCAAAGGTGTCGTAACAATCTCATCAGGCAGCTTTGCATTTATTATCTGTCATTGTGCACATCATAATGAAATACCGGTGACGGTAGTGATGCCATCAACAACGGCAAAAGAAAAAATCGATATATGTCGAGCGTATCTATTAGCACGAGTACTTGTTAGGGGTAATAACTTACTAGAAGCTCATCGTGCCGCTTTAGATATCGCCATAAGGGAAGACTTATTTTATCTTGACGGGTATTCTCTTTTAGCAAAATCTTATAAAAAATTCGATTGGACGCATTCTTTGCGTACTAATGCGTGTTAGAATCATCTGTACAAATGTCTGTTGACGCAAAGATATATTTAATATAAGTATAAAAACAGGTTAAAATATTTTTATAAAATCGGCGAATTCTTCCCGGTAAGAAATTTTTCATGAATATGTATAAATATATGTATAAACATGCATAAACATGTATAAATATTCATGAATGTGTAATTATATAGGAATTATGTCCATACATGTTTATACATCTTTCTTTTGTAAAATTAATTTTTAGTATAATAGAAATGATAATAGTAATGTGGAAACATAAAAAATAATTAAAGGGATAATTTTCACATTGTTATAGAAAACAAGTTTGGAAAAATGTAAAAAAAATTGCTCATAAACATAATTCATATACATAATTTTATATATAATTATGCGTAAGTAATTTTTTCACATTTCTTCAAACTTAATTTTTTTTTAATTAAATTAAAAAGTACATTAAAAAATAATTTTACAAAAGGAAAAAGAATATATGAACATGTATGGATATATTCCGTATATAATTATATATGTTTATACATATTTACACATATTGATGCATAAAAAATTTTTTACTGGATTGTTATTTTATTAAATAAAAATTAAAAAAAATTTTTTTAAATTAAATAAATATTTTATTAAATAAAAATATATGTTCTTTTACTTAAAATATATGTATGTTAATTTTTATACTCAGATTAAGTTAGTGTACAACAGCTTTAATACGCACTACTAGTGCATCTAATCGCATTCGTTATTTATATTAAGTACAAATATCTTTTTGTTAAAAAATCATATTTTCATTAATCTTATATATCTATTTTGTGTATGCTTTTAATTGTATTTCGCGAAAATTAGTTAATTTGAAGGACATTAATTAATAATTTTCTTATCATGTTTCATTATATTGCCGCAAAGAATATACTCCTTTCATTAATAATAATCTTGAGTGAATTATTTAATATTTCTTCGATAGGAAT
>NW_012132117.1:0-2436 GCF_000143395.1 Atta cephalotes | reverse complement strand
GTAAAAAATAATTTTTAGGAAAGGAAAAGAATTAAATTTAAATATAATAGAAAGGTAAAAAATAAAGAGAAAGATTGAGTTAAGAAATAGTTGGAATTTCTGAAAATCTATGATTTATAGGAGGGTATCTTCTTAGTCATTCTAGGGAAGAGTTAAGAAAGAATATATTAATAATAAGTCGTTTTTTAGATAATGATTCTCAGATAATAAATAGTAGAATTGAAAGACTTAGGATAGATATTAATGATCCAATTGAAGAAATGATATTTCAGGATAGGAAAGAATCCGGGTAGTCAGAATAACGTCGAGGCATTCCTCTAAGGCCGAGAAAGTGTTGAGGAAAAAAAGTTAGATTAACACCGACAAATATTGAGATGAATTGAATATTAAGATAAAAATCATTTAATCTAAATCCGGTAATTAAGGGGAATCAGTGGATAAATCCTGCAATAATAGAGAATATTGCTCCCATGGAGAGTACATAATGGAAATGGGCTACGACATAGTAGGTATCATGAAGGACAATATCAATAGAGGAGTTAGAGAGTATAATTCCTGTAAGGCCTCCGATAGAAAATAAGAAAATAAATCCTAATGATCATCATAAGGCAGGATTAAAATTGATTTTTATGCCATGAAGAGTAGCTAGCCAACTAAAAACTTTGATTCCTGTTGGGATGGCAATAATTAATGTAGCAGAAGTGAAGTAAGCTCGTGTATCAACATCGAGGCCAATAGTAAATATATGGTGGGCTCAAACAATAAATCCTAAGAGTCCAATTGCTATTATAGCGTAGATTATACCTAGAGTTCCAAAAGTTTCTTTTTTTCCTCTTTCTCTTATAATAATATGTGAAATTAAACCAAATCCAGGGAGAATTAAAATATAAACTTCTGGATGACCAAAAAATCAAAATAAGTGTTGATAAAGAATTGGGTCTCCCCCTCCGGAAGGGTCAAAAAATGATGTATTTAAATTTCGATCTGTTAATAGTATGGTAATAGCCCCAGCTAGAACAGGAAGAGAGAGAAGAAGAAGAATAGCGGTAATAAGAATTGATCAGACTAGGAGAGGAATTTTGTCTAGGGATATAAATTTATGGTGTATATTTAAAATTGTTGAAATAAAATTAATTGCTCCTAGGATAGATGATATTCCAGCAATGTGGAGAGAAAAAATAGTTAGATCAATTGAGGGGCCTCTATGAAATATGTGAGAGGTCAGGGGAGGGTAAAGGGTTCAACCTGCACCAGTGCCAGTGTATAAAAAATTTCTTAGAATTAAAAGAGTTAAAGAGGGGGGTAAAAGTCAGAAACTTATATTGTTTATTCGTGGGTAGGCTATATCAGGAGATCCAAGTATTAATGGGATTAAAAAATTTCCGAATCCACCAATTATGAATGGTATAATTGTAAAGAAGATTATGATGAATGCATGGTTAGTAATTAGTGAGTTATAGATTTGATCATTATTAATTAATCTTCCACATGATCTTAATTCTAATCGAATAATTATCCTTATTGATGAGCCGAGTAAGCCTGATCAAATTGCTAAAATAAAATAGAGAATACCGATATCTTTGTGATTTGTTGAAAATAATCATTTGTTCATATATATAATAAAATGTAATTTTATTATTAAAGTTGATGGAAAGAAATTTATATTTAAAAAATAATAGATTTAATTAATTAAAATAAGTAAAGTAAATTAGAGGGAAAGATAAAAATTTAGATTTATTATTAGATTAGAATTAGATCATTAATAAATAGAATTAAATTGAGAAAGGAAATGTTATGTCTGATTAAAGTGATAAATTGTAAATTTATTTAAGAAATTAATAATTTCTAACATTTGAGCGTATTTGATTTATAAGGTATTTGTAAGGTATTTGTAAGGTAGAGAAATATTAGAATTTAAAAAGTAATTGGTAAAAAGTTAAAAGTTATATTATAATTTAATAAAAAATATTAAATTGCAAATTTAAAAATTTTAAATAAATGAATTTAAATAATATATTAAATTTATGTATATTAGAAAATTATAAAAATAAGATTTATAAATAAATTATTTATTAAACTTTGAAAGTTTAAAGTTTAGGGTATAACTTAAAATCTTTCTTTAAAGATTAAATTATTAAAATAATTAATGATAATAATAAAGGGGGTAAAATAAAGATAAAAATATTATTATTATTATTATAATTTAATTTAATTAATTTTGATTCATATTTATATAAAAATAAGGCATAAAATAGTATGTTATTGTAGATAAATAATATGAAAAGAGATCTAAATATTATTAAAATTATAATGGTAATTAGATTATTTAGTTTTATAAATAAAAAGATTGAGTATCATTTTATGAGAAATATTGAAAAAGGAGGTATGCCTGACATATTAAAGAGTGTAAATAAAAATAAAATATTGAGATTAATG
>NW_012132116.1:0-2437 GCF_000143395.1 Atta cephalotes | reverse complement strand
ATGCCATATTTTACTATCTAAATTATTGCAGTAATCAATTTTTTCTTTCAGTGTATAAATTGAAGATACATTGCATTTACATTTTAAAATAATGGATTTTATTATTGTGTTAACAAAACTTTAATTTAGTAGGAAAATGTTCTTTGTAATATTACAGACAACATAATATATAATATTATTGACAACATTTAGAATAAAAAAAGTCGCGTTTATTAAGGGCTAATATGTTGTTTTAGGATTAAATTCTTTTTTTCATAAATATTCTCAATACAACCGAGAATTAGTTGAAGTTTAAAAAAAAAATTTTTTTTAAGTTACAGAAAATGTACACTCTGTACATCTTGAATCATTTGTGACTCAGAAGTGAACTTTGGAGTTATGCCAGTTAAAGGATATGCACGAATCGAGACTGGTAACGCACAAAACTTGTTCTCTAGATGTCAAACTTTTTTTAGCAATAGAAAAAAGATCGATATTTGACCAGGTGCTTTTAATATTTAAAAAAAAAAGAAAAGGACACGAATGATCTAGACGTGTGTACTAAGGATTAATTATACGAGATGTGATTATTAAATAACGGGACTGGTATAAAAAGTATATTTTTTATTTAAAATATTAAAATTTAAAAAGTATATTTTCTTTATTTTAAAATCTAACAATTTAATTATGATCCTTTTTAATATCTCTATTCACACACTTACATACATGTCTTCCATTGCTCAAAGTAATATTGAAACTGATCAGCTTAAGCTCTTCGATAAGTCCGCCGTTTTCTTCTTTACCTCTTCTACGGACTAAAAATGAATTTCCTTCAACGTACTTTTTATTTTTGCAAACAGATAAAAATCACAAAGCATCGAATCAGGCGAGTACGAGGAGATTTTTTTCAATTTAACTAGGAATTTCAAATTGATACGTTGCTCGATTTTTAAACTCGGCATGGTTCCAGTGATGACAAAACAGCGCCTGTTTATTTTTTAACAATACCTAAGCACAAATTAAACAACGCAGTGAAACAAAAAAAGTAGTCTCATCAATTCGATTTGGGAGACTTCAAAGTTACAAATTATCCGCAACTATCCACTCTACTTGACTTATCTAACATTTATGATGATCAATCCCATCATTTAATAACCACATCTCGTAATAAATATATATGAACAATCATTGAAAATCATTTTAATATGATACTCACATTAATATTAACTAATTGTATACAAATTAATATTAACTAATTGTATACAAATTGTGTCAGTTCATTCGAAGTTAAAACATACCTTTAAAAGTTATATATTGTTTTGTATTTCTATCATTTATTAACTCCAGCCATACATTAAATTGACAACCTTTGTCAATATGTTCCTCCAAATGTAACATGGAAATGCATAACACTGTAATATCTATAACATTATAGTTAATTAATTCATAGCTTAGCTTTGTAATCAGTTCAAAGTGAATTGAATCTAAATATTCCAGTAATTAGCATTCGGTATAATGCATAGATTCACGGATTACACAGGATAACTCTCTTTTTTATCCAACATTTCGCTTCGCCGTTATTCCTCTTACAAAGTTGCGCAAACGTTTCTCGTAATTATCCGCGAATTTTTCTTCTGCTCGCAGACGCGGAATTCTCGTATCCCGGCAGCTAGATCGTACTTATTATAAGTTAACTGGATATAACGACGAGAAAGTATATTTAATTCATTAAACTCCCAAGGAAGTCGGATCTCCGGTGGATAATTTATCAAACTCCATTCGCATTGGCGTTGCTTTTTTTTTGCTAAGGACATTAAAACAGGCTGAATTGGAAGTCAGGTACATTCCATACAATCCCTAATAATGAAATAATTTTATCAACCGGATATCGTATAACACGATATTCTTAATCGTGACACATTTAATTTTGAAAAGAAGAAGAGAACACAGGGCAGATTATCAGAATAAATTAAATTAGATGAGAATAAGATATACGCCTCTAAAAGAATGAAAAGCATATAAATGCAAATGTAAAATCATACAATTTTTTTATAGTAGATATTAGATTGTTATAAAATATAAAAAAAGAAAATTCTATTGGGGTAGGAGATCTCTATTATAAGATTGGATTTATCAAAATTATAAATAGTAACAATTTTATCAAAATAATTGCGCCATATTTCTTCCTCGAGTTTTTAGCTTTAAAAAAATTTTGCATTCTTTTTTGCCTAAATATGAAAAATATTTTATAGAATTAAAACATCCAACTACATGCAAGTACGTTTCCTTATTCTGACAAATTCATACAGATAAATGGATCTCCATTTTCAAGTTATTAGAGATTGATTTGAATTTTTCCAGCAGTGTAACGTGGGAGCTCATCTAATTTAATTGGAGCAATTAGACATGGTAGTCAAAGTTATCCACTTGACAATACGATTCTCTCTCTCTCTCTCTC
>NW_012132115.1:0-2436 GCF_000143395.1 Atta cephalotes | reverse complement strand
TTATTATATATATATATATATATATATATATATATATATATATTTTAGATTAATACCGATAATAAACTAAAATAATCATACTATGCAGGTATCTTCTAACATATTACACAATCAACATTATCATGAAGTAATTACGTTATCCTTCGTAAAGTAATTATATATTCTATGTTCGTAAAGTAACTATATATTCTATGTTCGTTCACCAACATTGCCGAAAACAGATTGTTTCGAATCATGTTCATTCTCATCTGGTTTAATTTTGTTAAAAATATTGCAGTCATCGTCGAGAGTTACGGATGATGTCTCGTCGATTGCAGGTGCGGGTATGCATTTACGTTCGATAATATTCTTTTTAATAGCATCTTCAATCTCGATTACGTTATCTATATTATGATCATCGTAATTTGTTGTTGATGCCGGAAAATGTGTGGAAGATTGTGCTTGCACGAATCTATGCTCATTTTTCTCAAAAGTCAGAATTTTAGGCGCATTTATATCTTCCATAATTTTCTTGGTTGTAATTATCTGCTCGTCTCTCTCGCTTTGTTGAGCGGATTGCGAATTTCTTTTCGCCAATATAATCTTGGTATACTTTACAGTAGGTTGTATCAATCGATTTTCCAATGGCATTCCTATCCTGCTTTTTGCCGAGATGTTACTGTTCTGCGCCCGCGTCTGTAGGATCAACTGATTTAAGTTTTGCACAGGCATATTGGGACATATAACGGCCTGTGTAGAAGTAGCCCCTAATTTATTTGGTATCTGTTGCAGCTTGTCTTGCTTATTGCTGATTAAAACTACCTTGGTGGTATTGTTCAATTTTGGTCTCTCCTGAGACTCCTTAGCCAGCGTCGCTTGTGTTACTACTGGCATCTTGTTTATGTTGCTCAAATTGTCATCGTCTTTGGCGAATATTATTGGTATATCCAATATATTTCCTAGATCATCGTCTATATCGTTTGCAATGTTTCTCTTCTGAATGCTTTGGGACTTTCCTTTTTGAAATTTCTGCAAGTTGGTGGCGTTGACTGTAATCTTTGGCATTGTCTTCATTGATTTTTGTGAGATTTTCAACTTGTTGGATAACGGCAGAAAACCGGAACTTTGACTATTAAACGGGACTATCATCGACGAAGGCACGCTTCTATTGTGAAGGGAATTCTCGACAATGACTATGTTACCACACGATGTATTATGGGAGTTATCAGTACTATTGGACACTGGTCCTTGTCGTGGTAAGTGCGCCGACTTGGATACGTCCAATAAGTGAGAATCATTGCTCACTCCCATCTCTTCGATCACTATAAAATATATATGTATATTTGGTTTAGATCTTAAAAAGATATTCGTAAAATTATCACATATTATTAACATGCAACAACATCCCGAACACATTTCCAAGACGCTATACCAACATTCGATATTTCGATATTATTCTTTATGATTATAAAATAATTTCTTAAATATTTAATTGTTTGAATATTTTATTTTTGATATTTAATTTTCCAAACATTTCTAATATTTAGCTTTATATTTAACAATTTAATGTTATATATGAAAATAATGTTCTATTTTATTTGATAAGTCAATGAGAAAATATCAAATATTCATTAAAATGGACAGAGAAAAATTTATATTAATAAAAATTATTCTGACAAAAAATGTTAAATAATTTTTTATACTTAATATCCTAATTTACTATAAAAATAAATATTTATCGCTGCTCAAAATATCCGATATGAGTAATGGTATTAATTAAATTCCCCATAACCAATTATTGAAAACTACTTAGATTCGTTACATTTTACTCAAAATGGACAGGATTAAGGTTGGGAAGTAAACAAATTCGAATTATGTTACAAAAAAATATTTATTGAATACAAAATAAAAGGCATTCTAGTGTACAACAATATTCCTTTTTAATATATTTAAGAATACTTGACAATACTTTACTGTCACGTTTATTCATAGCTGTTAATATCATTTATAGGAAATAATATAATATTACCTATATCTAAATGTATCTACTATATACAATCACATTGCCAATTGAGAGATATATTGAAAATCTCCTCAAATATTTACATGTATTTGAAATTTTTTTGCAAATACATGTAATTAAATAAATAAAAACTATGTTGTTAAATAATTCTAACTACTTTAATTACACAGTTAAAGAAAAAATATATGTACAAGAAAGTAAGAGCTTGCAAAGTAAAATAAGTTCAGCATCAAATTAAAATTAAGCAACCCTAGAAGAGAGGATTTTAGCTTTGCAGAGAAAATTCATAAAAATTGTGAATCAAATAAATTAATATGTATAAATAAACATAAATTTAGGAATTGTTACGTAATATATCTTTTACAAAAAAAAAATATATATATATACGCATCTTCCAAAAGTATATTTTTTAAAAACACAACTAATATGATTTT
>NW_012132114.1:0-2440 GCF_000143395.1 Atta cephalotes | reverse complement strand
GAGATAATGATATATTTATCAAAGTTGTATAATATCAAGAGTATAATATATTAGTATAATATACCAGGTATGTAAATATGAAACCGAAATTTTTTTATAGAAAATACACGTTTATTGCATGAAAATGATAAAAAATATTTTATTTGAAGTATTACCCATCGGTAGCTATACATTTTTTCCACCTGTTTGACAATTTGTGGATGCCACGCCAAAAAAATTATTATTCTTTTGAGCCAAACCAGTCATCTAGCCATTTTCGTACATCTTCGTAAGAAGTGAAGCGCTGCTGAGCAAGTGCGTGTCCCATCGATGCAAATAAGTAGTAATCGGATGGAGTCAAGTCTGGTGAGTAAGCCGCATGCGAAAGTATTTCCCAACCAAATGTCTCAATCGTTTCCTTGACCAGTTTTGCTGTGTGTGATGTGCATTATCATGAAGCAAAATCACTTTATGTTACTTTTTTTGATATTCCGGTCGTTTTTCACATAAGCTTGATTCAAATTGATCATTTGTTGTCGGTAGCGTTTAGTATTAACGATTTCGCCAAGTTTTAGCAGCTGATAATAGATCACACCTTTCTGATCCCACCAAACACAGAGCATTGTCTTCTGTCCATAGCAATTTAGCCTTGCAGTCGATGTCGATGGTTCGCCTGGAATTACGCATGATCTTTTACGCTTAGGATTCTCAAAATATATCCACTTTTCATCGCCAGTCACAATTCGATGGAGAAATGACTTTCTTTTGTACCTGGCGAGCAGCATTTCATAAGTGGTTTTTCGGTTTTCCTGCTGTCTTTCATTCAGTTCATTGTGGAACCCATTTTCCCATCTTCTGGATCTTTTCCATGGATTTCAAACGTATGGAGACGGCTTCTCGTATCACATTCAATGATCCGCGAGTTATTGTTGAGTTTGAGCGTCATCCTCCTCCAACAATGCTTGCAATTCGCTGTCTTCAAACTTTTTCGATGGTTTTCCACGTTCTTCATTTCTCACATCAAAATCGCCACTTTTGAATTTTTTAAACCACTCAAAGCACTGTGATTTACCAAGAGCATGCTCACCTTAAGCTTCGACGCAAGCATTTGATGCGATTCTGCAGCAGTTTTCTTCAAATGGTAACAGAAAATCAATGCTGTCCGCAAATCGTAATTTCCAGGCACCAAATTCGACATGTTCAACGCTATTACAAACTATACTGTTGTATGAAACTTGTATTGTTGTGAGTTGAAAATCTTTGTCAGATGTTAGAACAAGGAAATGGCGTCAATGGCGCCATCTGACGGCAACTACATTGACAGCTATGGCCACCTTGGTAAATTCCGGTTTCATATTTACATATCCTATTAAGAGTTTTGCTATGGATGGCGCTTCGATGATTTCAAGATCATCTAAACTTTTTTAAATAGAATTATATGATTTTTTACTCAATATGATTCCTATAATTATTTTGCATATAAAAGCATTAAGTGATATCAAAAAGCCAATAATTTACAAGATATTTTGTTTATTCTATCATATTGACATAAAATTGACATTAAATAATCGTAAATTATTAATTTTTTTATATTTCTTAACACTTAACAAGAAAACATATAGCTGCTTATTTAAAAAATTACTCTTTTTGCATATATATTTTTTTTAAGCAACTACGTGTCTTCTTTCCACTAATTGATTCATCCCATTATTCTTTTCATAAAAGTATTAAGATACGATTATAACAAAATTAATAATTTATGAGTTATTAAATATTTTTTATGTCAATATATGCCAGAATAAAGAATAAATATCTCGTAAACTTGATTTTTCATATTGTTACGTCTAAACCCTTGAGAATAATCAAGGAGATAGTAAGGGAAAATGGAGAGGGTATGGAAGGACAGTTAGACTAAATGTTACAGGTATATGCACAGAGGCGAACACCTATGTGTCGCACGCACCTTTTCAATCCCAGAATATGGGTCAACGTTCCGAAAGTATGCTATGACACCTGTTCCGATGGACAGTGTGAACGTCAGTCCCTTTTTAGGTCAAGGAACTTAATCCTTTTGATCCGGGACTGGACTTCGTGCGACCTCAGATATTAGAGAGAACGGAATATGAGTGGTGATTTAAAATAAATGGAAGCTGGCAAACTTCATTTATAATATAAAACTTACATTTATTGAAGAAAGAAAATATTATTATATTAGGTGTACAACTTTGCTTCCGCCGTTTTCCTATAGATGACTTTAGCGGTAAGTGGTGGTCGAAATAAATAGATCATAGACGTCATACAATAAACTTGGGCATCTGTCAACATAACCCCATAGAAACATTAGTCGATTTGTGTCTGCATCATAAAGTTATTCTCGATTGAAAATGTTAGTTTACGAGCCAAATTCTCGTCATTTGCGGGAGGTTTTAATTTTTTGCTTCAATATGAAGAAATCTGCGGC
>NW_012132113.1:0-2440 GCF_000143395.1 Atta cephalotes | reverse complement strand
TTCTCGTTATTTATTATCTGTTCAGAAAGTTTAACTTTTTTAAAAGACATGGTATTATTCACATACCATCTATTCCAATATTAGGTGCCATGGCACCAATTATATTTCGCCGAATGTCATTTGTCGATTTCACCAGAAAAATATACAATTTAAATCGAGACGCAAAATACATTGGACTTTATGCTACAATGAAGCCAGTTCTTATGCTCCGTGATCTGGAAGTGATCAAGGATGTTGTCAAGAATTTCGATACGTTTATCAATAATCCCTCTTTCATTGATGTTAATGACTATGTGCTTTCACAGAGTCTGTTTGGTCTGCAAAAGTACAAAGTGGAGGCACGTAAGAAAATTACTATCTCCGTTCTTTACCTCTAGTAAGATGAAAATTATGTTTACTTTTATGTCGAAACATGCTGCGGATTTTGCTGAATTGATGTCAACATTACCAGCCTATAAAAGTGACATTAATATGAAGGATATCTTCGATAGATATACGAACGATGTCATTGCCTTATGTATTTACGGAATGAAGATCGATTCTATAAGAGATCCAACAAACAAGTTTTATATTTGTGGCAAAGATATAACTTATGCGTCAGCAATACGTAGCATAAAGTTTATTTTTATTAGAACCTTTCCGAAGCTCGGACGAATACTTAATATAAAACTTTTAAATAATCAAAAAATGAAATATTTTGAAAGCAGGATAAAGAACGAGATTGCCATTCGCGATGCTGAGCACATTTCACGTTTAGATATGATACAATTAATGTTGGATAATAGAGACAAAGAGGGTCGAATACAATTGGATGTGGACGATATTGTCGCGCAAGCCTATGCTTTCTATTTCGCTGGCTTTGAAACTAGTTCAAGCGTGATGTCTTTTATAACATACCAAATCGTAGCTAATCCAAGTGTTCAGATTAAATTGCGACAAGAGGTAGATGAGCTCTTCAACGAATCGAATGGAAAAGCAACTTACGAGGCTGTTAATAAACTCAAATATTTAGATGCAGTAATAAAGGAAGCTCTCAGACTTTTTTCACCTTCTGTTATAGAAAGAGTGTGTGAAAAAGCTTATAAATTGCCACCTGCATTGCCGAGCGAGAAGTCTTTCACTATAAACAAGGGCATGATTATTTGGATTCCGTTGTATGCGATTCATCATGATGAAAAATATTACGATAATCCTGAAAAATTTCGTCCAGAAAGATTTTTAAATAATGATCAGGATAATAATTATCGGTCTTCATTTTATTTTCCATTTGGATTAGGGCCGAGAATATGCATTGGCAGAAGATTCGGTTTGATGATGATCAAAGTCGTGCTATTTCATTTACTAGCACGATGTGAATTGAAACAGTGCGCTAAAAACTTCGTCAATTAAATTCAGCGAGAAACATTTACTAATGATACCGAAGGACGGATTTTGGTTGAATATTCAACCATATTTCAACAAGAAGTTAGTGTTCAATCAAAAAAATGTTTGTAAGTATATTATTTATAAATATTTTATCAAAAAGTTAATTAGTAGGATTTTAAGAATAAAAATTTTTTCTCTTTTCGTTTATTTGTTATATCAAATTTATCATTGATGGCAATAGATATAGTTATATTTTTGTTACTTATTTGAAAATTATTTTAATTTTCTGTAAAATTTCTTCCTTGTTACAGAAATATAAGAGTTATTTACATCAAGTAGTACATATATGGGAGTTACAATACTGTGTGCACATACACATATACAAGGTGCATCATCAAAATCCGGACAAATTTCAATTTAAATTTTCGGTTATATTGTGCTTCCGCCAGAGGTTGTTGTTGGCATCCGAGAAAGCCTGATGCTTTTAATAAACAGTCATATATTCTCAAAATGCTACGATATTGAAACATCAAGTGCGGAGTATAATCAAAGAGCCGCGATCATATACAGTAGCGGAATTCTCCTGATTTTGTTGTCCAAAATGAAGTGCGCATGCGCAAAATAAATAAGTTGCGTACAGTAATGTCTCTAAACTTCTATCTCACTTCTTTCTTTTTTCGTTCTCTCTTTTAGAGCCGTTTAAATGTTCAAGTAGCTGAAATACAGATCAGAGAAAGAGATAGAAGAAAAGAAAATCGTGATTAGTTTAGTTTAATTAGTTTAATTTAGTTTATTGCGAAGCTTTATGAGAAAGATTACATGTTAATTAACAGAGTAATAGACATAAAATATGATACAATAGTAGACATAAAATATGATATATAGTAGACATAATATAAAATAAAATACAATATAATAGTCATTAGTAGCTTGGTTAGACATCAGCAAAATCGCTGTTACAAAGCTCACCAGCAACAAAACCGGAAATAAGACAACAATGCAATGAGAAGTGAACCATTAACTGAAATCATACACACATACATTCACGCGCCATACACACGCACACACACGCACA
>NW_012132112.1:0-2440 GCF_000143395.1 Atta cephalotes | reverse complement strand
CACACACACACACACACACACACACACACACACACACACACACACACACACACACACACACACACACACACACACACACACACACACACATCATACTCACTTGAATGATGTCGTATATTTATCCTGCACATAGATTGATCCTGCATCTAAAATGTCACCGCGACCAAGTATCTCATAATTTATATATTTCAATAGAGCGGTAGAATTCACCTCGATTTCAACATAACTGTTCACCTTGCAGATTAAATTGTAAGAATATTATAACCGAAGAATTTAAACGTAATAATAATAGTTACAAATATACCATTGGTTTTTCCGTTTTTAAAATTGCTTGCACATATTCGTTGCTTACGGACATAGCTTGACTAGTTGAGGGGAACCATTCATGGAGATTTAAATATTGTGCCTGCATATATATACAAACAATTAAATATATTATATATTTAAAATATATTAATATTGTATATTTGTCGACAAGGAGATTTGATTAATAATTTTACCTCTATATTTAGAGGAAAAGAGATATTATCCTTTGATTTAGGCGGATAAAAATCTAGTTGTACCATGCCATGCTCGTCTAATTTTTTTGTAAGATTCGAATATGCCGATTGATTATATGTGTATCCATATGCTATCAAGACATCGTTTTTGGTGTCTTGTACTGGCGATCCATCGTGATACGTTAATTTTAACTGCAAATGTATGTAATAGTGTATACCTAATGCGTTGTATAGTATATTGTGTATACTCAAGTTTGCCTTTGAGTATATAATAAGATAGGTTCGACTTACGAAAGCGGTATACTTTAGCCCAGGTTTGAAATAGTCCGATGTTCTTATTAATTCCATCGTATACTTGTGTTTATGTAACGTTATCTGTGTCGAAGCATTTTGCCTTCTGGTAGTTAATTCTTCTTCTACTACCACGTCAATCATGATAGGTCTTTCATATTCATCAGTCAATCTAAAATAATGTATGCATGCGATATCATATACATTAATTTATGTAATGTCCAATTTTTCATAATTTAAAACTTACAATACTAAAAAGGTAAGTAAAATAAGTTTTGATAATTTTTTTTGTATTTATTTTGTCTTTGTATTTAAAAATTTTTTTAATGTTATCAAGAAAAAAAATCCTAAAATACATTATATAGGTTATAACTAATGCAATATTATTGGATTTACCTTAATTCAGATAATATATCGAAATCGACTGTAACTTTCCCATTAATCGGTATCACTTTTCGCACTGGTTGTTGAAATATTGGTTGAATTACACCAGAAAAAATGTCTGGGTAAGCCGTTATTGTAGCTTCACCTTTCACTGGTTTTCCATAAGTATACCTAAATTATGTTCACTTACAAATGAATACTTTCGGTCAAATATGGCTTAAATAGAGTCAAATACATCAAATTATTAATTGTTGAATCTTTAAATAATCAATGAATTAATATTTTATGAGAAAGCTGAAAAATCATCTCCAAAATCTTTATCTTCATTCGGAACATGGATCAAGTTTGTGCAGATTTATATTTATTATGCAAAGGGAATTTTCTGTAAACTTTTTCAAATTTATAAAATTTATCGCTCTTATAAATTGTTGAAATAGTTGCTTACTTTGCGTGAACAGTTGCTGTAATTTTTGATTCTTTGAATTGTACATGTTTCGGCGAATCGATCGTCACTTCGAAGTTCGGCAGAACGTATTCCGCAACTTCAAATTCCTTTTCAAATGTTTGATCGCCGACATTAGCGACAAGTTTCCATTTTCCTAGTACTGGTGATTGTGATAATTCTAATTCGCTGCCGAAAATACCATGAGTCACTGGTGGCCGATTCCATTGTTTGACACGATTACCATCGCCATCCTGCAGTAAATTAAAAAAAAATATTTATTAACAACAAAATTTAAAAAAAAAATTATTTTTACAAGCATTAAAATTTATGACATGTACAAGGAGTTTTACTGTGAAAGATAGATATATATAATATATACATATATATATATTTTTTTTTTTCAACTTTATAGAAAAGTTGCAAGAGACAAAAATTATTTATTTTGTTCTCATAAAGTTTTGAGAATTTTTTCAGAATTTTTTAATATCATATTTTTTTATGTTGATAAAAATAAGAAAATGCAGTACTAAAAAGTTTATAAAAAATTCTGAAAAAATTTTTAGAATTCTATGAGAAGAAAATTTTTCTGTAAAATTGATGGTATTTGAGTAAAAAATTATTCAATATTTGACAATTTTTAATAATTAATATCTTGTTAACTATTGTGAAAATTGCAAAATATTAGAGGACTTTTCGATTCAGTTTAGTCCGCTCTATCTACACAAAAGCGATTGGCAAAACTTTCGAGACACCCTGTATATATGTATATATATATATATATATATATATATATATATATATATATATATATATATATACT
>NW_012132111.1:0-2441 GCF_000143395.1 Atta cephalotes | reverse complement strand
CTTCTTCTTCTCTCTCTCTCTCTCTCTCTCTCTATATATATATATATATATATATATATATATCTATTATTGTACATTATTATCAATTAGATATTGCAAGATATTTTTTAATACTTGGACTCTGCTCTCTTTTATTTCGGAGAAAGGACTATGCCCAGTTTGGGCCCCGGCTGAACAGCATTGAAATCTAGGATTGTAGAGCATAAAAAAAGGATTAAAAAATTCCATATGTATAACTTTGTAAAATGAGTCCCTTGACTGCTACAGCTGTTCAAAGTTCTTATGACCATATATTGTGTATCATGTAGGATTGGTTTTATTCAATTTCTTGAATCATCTAGTATCTGGAATATGTTTAATCTTGACGAAGACAAATAAAATCTTTTTTGGACCCCAAATGAATAAGTTATAAGTGATATATATTAATCGAAGAAGGGAGAGAAACACTCAAAGTATGAAACAAAAGATTTTAATTGATTTGATAAAGAGGCTGCGGTTATTTTTAATTGTGACATCCATCTCTCATTTTTTTAATACGTTTTCTTTTATAATGACACCAATAGGCATGACATATATTTAAATGTATTGAGTGGGGCTCTTGTGGAATTACTAGGCTCTTGTTCCAAGAAATCTATTTCCCCAGCCAACAAATGTTTACGCGACTGATTTTTTTTTAAATATTTTCCACATTGCCTACAATGGATCTTGCGATTAGTAGCTGCTTCTGGATGACTCCGTACTAAAGACTGGTTTACCTCGATTTCTTTTTATATGGACAGAAGTTTAAATTTAACATTTCGCAAAAATAAACACTGTAAACGCGACTACGTCGCATTGTCGCCTAAATTCCTAACGATCGAATATTGTTACAATTATATAACTTCATTTATTGACATAATAGCTAAGAAATACTCAATATCTGAAAATATAAATATTGAATGAATCAAATAAACAACATTTTGTAACACACAACAAATATAAATTCTTTACTTTAAAACCACATTTTTTTCCTTTAAAACGCAAATTTTATGCTTTAAAAATACAAATTCTCTAGTTCTAAAGACACAAAAATTATATAAGAAAATATTTTGTGCTGTTAGAGCAGAAAATTTGTCTCATCGGAGCGCAGTCATGTCCAAAAATTAGGTTTTATTGAAGACATTTTTTTGTTAATAACTTTTTAACGAATAACAAGCGACGGCTAAAATTTGTTCAAGGTCACTCAGGGTCATGACCTTAACAACATATGTCAAGGTCAAGGTCATTGGAGGGTAGTCCCTTATACTAAATAATTACCATATCTCAATTTAAATTGAAAAAATTCTTTAAGTATTCAAAATAATTTAACAAAGTTCATTGCAAGTCATACATTGTGTGATACAGTAATACGCAATTTCGATTTGTAGCTGAAACGTTGCTTAGCTTTTTTATTTTACCGCCAGAAATAAAGAAAAGAGTTTCTCAAAAATAAAGGAAAAGATGAAATAAAAAAGGATTATTCATACGCTTATGCTCGAATAAATCCGAATCTTAAAACCTCTTATTAGAATATGCTTAGAAAAATAAATGATAATAAAATGTAAAAAAATTAATATTTATAACATAAAACGTTCATGACATAAAACGATAACAGTTGTACATAATATTTCAGTGCATAATTGTGTATAATTATGTGATTTGTTATAGTACGGAATCGTACACTATGCTACACAGTGTCGCCAGTGTTTAAAAACACCTGCAATACAAAGAGTCAAATATTAGTGCTCCGAGATTCTTTCATGGAGATCTCTGCTCTCGGCGATTTGTAATCGGCAGGGATTGAAAATTGGAGATCTGCGATCTAACCATTGGACATTGGAAAGTATACTCTGACAATGAAAGCGAATACAATTTCCGAGCTCGGAATTGCTGCGGACAAATATATATGCGAAACTGATCTCCATGCATGACTGAGACAATGAAAAAACGCACGTTCTTCTTCTGGGAGGACACGTTGCAAACGCGCCATTCAGCCACTTTGTCCCGATCTGTTACCGAGTTACGTACGTACATCATGATGCACGTTCGCGCTTTGTCGAGCAAAAAGCGGATTAGGTTCGCTTGATCCTCCGAAACGGCACAAAGGATCCATCGGATTCGTGATAGCGATAGTAAAGACCATCATACGTTATGCGCTAACGAACCTTATGCTCACGCGTAACGCATTTGTGGCGCATGTAATATGCTTTGTGTTGAGTGATGCTCTGAGCCAAGTGGTATTTCCCAGGGCGCGACCGTCTCTAAGATGACCCTAGCTAAGATCAATGTATGTTGGAGAGATCGTTCGAAAGACCTATACGCAATTCGGAAGCCGATCGACAGAGAATGAGAGAGAGAGAAAGAGAGAGAGAGAAAGAGAGAGAGAGAGAGAGAGAGAGAGAGAAGAGATAGAGAGAAGAGTA
>NW_012132110.1:0-2441 GCF_000143395.1 Atta cephalotes | reverse complement strand
CAATATATAATCTGTTTTGAATACCATCGTTTCCCTTGATAAGTCTATCTTAACTACATGTGTTGGCAAACCTACAAGGAAACATGATGTTGCAAATAGCACTTTTATAAAATTTGTTATTTATCAAGCTGGACTCTTTCAGTTTGTTGAATAATTTATTGACAGATAGCCGATACGCAGCTGCGCGGTTTCGAGGATAGGTTAATAATATAATACACTTTATTCGCAAATTCATATTGGAGTAGCGTATAGATCGAAATAATATTAATCAATGTTCCAAATCTACATTATGAACGAATATGTAGACCGTAATAGAGCAGAAATTTCTTTATATAATACTCATTTTAACAAGATTCTTATATTTTTATATTGGTTCTTATATTGGTTCTATTACATTAGCTATCTATTACACATAAACAAAAGAAATAAATTTAATTAATTCTAGAATGCTGTCGATACTATTGTTATTGATACATAAATTTTACGTAGAAGGAAATAGGCCTTAATTAATGTAACACAAGATTTTCGTACATTTTACATTTCTAACAAAACTTACTTATAATTTGGATTTTTATAAAGAGTTTTATATAAATAATGTAATTATTAATTTAAAAGGAAAGAAAAATAAGCATATTGTCAAATTTCATTTTTAAATATAGAGTATAGTGTTGTTTAGTGTTTTCTTATAACATTTTAATAAAATATATAACAACACAAAACAAAGTGTCTTATAAGACTGTGATATAACTACACAACGAATCAGAAATAAAGACGCTAAACGGTCACGCTGGATTTTTAATGCTGAAATAATTACGTGCGAATTTATTCTTAAATTGATCTTAATATTCTAATGCTGATAAGTATCTAGCTTCATTGCGAAAAATATTATCTTGCTGAGGATCGAATCTGAATCTTTTGCATTTCATTTAAACGTTAGCTCCTAAGTCTTTTTAAGAGTTAAAACTTTAGATCACCAAGGCCTTAGTAATATTTTTCGTAATAACTCATATATATGTAAATACCTATTTAAAGGGAAAATACGCTTTTTGAGGAATTGGATATGTAATACATAAATTCACACAGAATTATTTCAGCACTAAAGATCTAGCTTGACCATTTAGGGTCTTTATTTAGATTCGTTGTAATAACACAAAACTGATTAATAATTGAAATTACTCTTATTATTTTCTGTTATAATACTATATACTAGTTTGGACCACTAGGTAATCCAAACTGGTATATAACGGACTGAAGATTTAGAAACTTGTCCTAGCTTTTAGCATCGCAAATTGGACTTCTTGATTACCATTAAAGCCATAGTTAGCGCTCAATGTAATCTCACTCACTTGTATGTAAAATTTATGTACAATAGCATTCCACGGCATTAACGAGTCATTTCATATGCCATCTTAAGAATGATGATCTTTTATGCAGCCAAATTTTTTGCATCAAAGTAAAATCAATTTCAATCATTTTCAGACATGCAATAATATCATCTTAACACTTTAATAGAAACATTTTGTCATTTTTCTTACAATCTACAAATTGTAAACAAAGTTACAATTATTGCTTGTTTAAAATTGTAACTGATTTTTAATATTAAATTTTGTAGTTTAGATAAAATTGACTAAAAATTAGATTTACACGATTTACTTAAAAAATTCTGAAACTAATTTTTCCGTGAATGTGCAGGTAACATCATTTTTCCGATAACTTTTTAGTATCAATATTTGACTACTTGTATGATTTTTTTCACGGCGTTGCCAACAGTATGTTTCGAGATGGCTATGTGGATTTTGTTAAATTTTTTTCTCTTGTAAAAGTTTTTGATATATACAGTGAGTTGTTGTCAAATTTTGTTTCAAAAGCCAAACTTAAAGAAATTGTCTCAAATTCATATTTTGAAAAAAATGTATTTCAAAATTCAACCTAGATTGATCTCAGAAAAAATAAAACTGAAAATAAAAGCGATAAAATCCAAAATTATAGGCGTGTTGATCACTTTTTTTGATGCAAATGGCTTTGACTTTCAAAATTAAAAACACAAAAAGGGAACGATGATATTTCGAAGTTTCGATGATATTTTGAACATTCAAACAAATTGACTTTGAAATAGATTTCAATATGACGAACGCAATTGAAGGCTGTTTCAAAAGATGACTTCTATAAAAGCTTTTAACGGTTAAATAACGTTCTGAGCAGTCTATTGAGGTCGGAAGAGACTATGTTGAAAGTTTTTATTAATAAAATTTATATATCTTGTTTCTCGATTTTTCCTGAATCTAATCTCCGAACTTTTTAAACCGATTGTATATTAACACTTCGAACTTTCTCTCTAAAGATACTTTTGTAGTTTTTAAATTAAAAATTCTTTCTGTAATCTCAGGAATGTAACAGACTCATATATATATATATATATATATATATATATATATATATAT
>NW_012132109.1:0-2442 GCF_000143395.1 Atta cephalotes | reverse complement strand
ACTACACACACACACACACACACACACACACACACACACACACACACACACACACACACACACACACACACACACACACACACACACACACACTTTAAGTTTTAAAAACCATGTTCTTCTAAGTGATATGTAGGAAAAAAAGCAGTAATCATATTATTAAAGTTTGAATAGTCATAGAGTGAAATTTTTTCAATATTCTTCTTTATGATTACAAAAATTGTGTAAAATTATTGCATGTTTATCATTATTGCATGTAATTATATTTTTGAAAATAATTATTGCTGAATGAAGTGTAAAATAGTATCAATATCGATCAAATTGCTATATATAGTCGTGAATTGATATTAAATAAGTCAATTTCAACTTATCTGATTTTATTGAATAAAATCAATGATATTTAAATGATTAAATAACTTGCAAATCTGATTAGTTGTGAAACATTTTAAATATTTAAAATACTAAGTGTCGTGAATAAGCGATCGATTAAATGCTTATTGATTAAGCTCGTTTTATGCTAAACGTTAACTGTCGTTAGTTTCATGTTTACGGGAATGCTACTACATATACTCTGCTCAAGCTTTTAGACTAATTGTGAGATATTTACGCAAGGAACGTTCAGTGTGCATTCAATTAAACTTATCTCATCAATTTATACTTTGCTAAATATAAAGAAGTTTGAAAATCACATTGCATTTTTTTTACTACTTGAATTATTTTATCATGATGTAATACCAAATCCTTCTTGAACGAATTCCAATTAAGGAAAATCTTTTAAATTTACGACTGAAGGTAAAACTGCTGCGTAATAAATTTATGAAAAACGTTCAGTTAAACGTGAACGAATAATTAAACTATAATATATGCAAATATAATTTTTTAATAATGCATTCACGTTATATTAATATTATAACAACAATATTTCTATTAATTTAATTACATAGTTAACAAATTCAGTTTATAACTATTATTTTCAAACAAATAATTATTCCGAGCATTTTGTATAAATTTTTATATCTTATCTTTATTACAATATAACGAAAATAGAGGAATTCTCATTTATTTATATTTGATAATATATGATAATATTTTTAATATTTTGAAATACGTGTTAAATAAATGTAAAGTATACATTCTAATTAAATTAAAACTCTGGTAAACGTATCTTAAAACAGTTATATGATAGCGCTAACCGATAAATTTTAATCGATAAATTTTAACTCTCTTAATTTTTTTCTGACATTATTACAATCACACTTTTTTATTATTACTTCATAGAAGTACATTCTCCACAAATTAAAAAGAATTATATTTCTATTATAATAATGTATTACGCCTATCATAAGAAATTAAAATCGCTAATTAAATTAATAAATGATTATACATAAACAGATGCAATCTATTTTTCAGTAGAATAAAGCCGTATATAGTCAGACATGATCAGATTTATATCTTTATGGCTATAAGGGAGAAATTTTTTCGTCATACTTACTTAAACTCTTAATCTATATTTATTTGGAAGGATAGAATGGTTTCCATTAATTATGAAACTATGGAAGCCTATTCCACACGCTCATAATAGCCTGATTAATTAATATGTGGTTAAGCTGACTATCGATATATAAGGGCTGACCCGTAGCAGCCAAGGCAACATTCCCAAGCTAGTATCTCCGATTACGGTAGTGTAATCATTAGCGATATTGTAATTACCGGCGAAATATCTTTGCGGCCAATAATGCGGAAGCTTCAATTTGTCAGGATTGTCGTTATTGATGTCGTAATTGTTAGTCGAAACAAACGCGACCGACTTCTGGTTTGCAGCCAATGTAGATGTGTTAATATTATGTATGATTCAGGATTGGCGGAATCGTGTTAAGTTACTCACAAATATCACGATCGGAACGTTACAAATATAGTTCTACGGAGATGACTAATCTTGATGAATTGCACATTTAATTACATTAACTGGATTTACGTCTGTATCAATACGGATTAATAGATTGATATGTGAAATCGTAAAGTATATTCCACTAATATGTTACAGCATTATACAGAAATAGATGTACAATTTGATGAAAAAAATGTGTGATCATGGACTTACAATTAAATAAAACTGGATATTAATTTAACATTTGTCGGATGGGACGAGAATTCATATTTGATAATTTCACGCATCCAATTTTAAATGCCATTTGCTGTTACAAGCGAAAATTCAACATTCCATTAAGAATTATTAATTTTCGCAGACACGCAAAGTCGTAAATAATCTATTCATCGATTTAGACCAAACACCAACAAGTCATAAATAATCTGTTAATAACACTTGATGAGTTTAAAACAAATGTTACCAATTTGTCCAGTTCGTCATCCACTTTCTGAACATTTATCACTTTCATAAATACAATTATAATTTATAAATTTCCAAATAAATGCAATAATGTCTAT
>NW_012132108.1:0-2442 GCF_000143395.1 Atta cephalotes | reverse complement strand
AGAGAGAGAGAGAGAGACAAGAAAGAGATGAAGAAAGATATGGAAAGCGAACAGAACAGAAATGAGGTAGGCGAAATCAGTACAGGGACGGTGAGTTGAAGAGAAAATGATACGAGCAAGAGATGCAGAGCGAGATAGATAGGGAGCCTTTAAACAGCAGCATTAGGGGAATGCAGATTGAGTATGTAGGTGCAAAAAAGCCCAGAGAATCATAATGAAGAAGCGCGAGAGATAAGAGGAGATAGAAAAGGCAGTAATGACAGAGGAGAATGAAAAAGAGAAAAAGGAGAGAGAAAACGAATATATTATATCAATTGTATTAATTTAAATTGTATTTATCGCTATCGCATGGAATGTCAATGACTGATTAATTAAATAAATATGAAATAGTATGAAATAGTAATATTTCCAAACACTTTCAAAAATAAAGTAAGACATTTAAAATTTAGATATAATATTAACAAGCACTAAAATCTACACTTTTGCGTAATTTTTTCATTCTGACAACATAACGATAATAATTCGAACCTTTTTCATAATCACATCTATGTTATGGATTGCTGTGAAAACTTGCAACTTTTGTTTTAATAAAAAATTCTCTTTGCTTTTATTATCGCCTTATATTTCGAGCATTCCATTAATTAATTTTTCAAGCGTATTTAATGGCATTTAAACACTTTGAAGATACTTATTACATAGAATTATGATACAGTTTGCATTCGTTTATTAATAATAAGGTATCTCAAATTTTTTATTCAATCCGAAAATAGATTTTAATCTTTTGAAATAAAGGTAATCCATACGTAAAACTAATGTTATTTTATATTATTTTATTTTATAGACTGGAATTTAATAAATATTAGAAATGTTTTTAATATTTTCCATTCTAAATGCTATTAGCATAAAAATCCAGTGACTATCTCTGGAAAACATTTGGAAAATAACCGAATTTATTACTCAAGGAGACTTTTTGATTTTTTGAAATAAGTTCAAGTTTTTCAGACAACATAGTAAACCGTGATATATACACATTTTCTCATTATTTTATAGTTAAAAAATTATTTTTCATTAAAATAAAAAATTACGCAAAAATATACTTAATTTTATTCTGAATGTCTGGAAACTTATAAATGTGTAGAAATCGGTTAGAGTAAATGAGTTAAAGAAGAAATGGGAGAAGAAACGGAAAGATATATAGAATAGGAGTTGGAGAAGCCAATTTAATAAGAATCCTCGCTCCCTCCTTCCCGAAGTAAACTGAATATATTCGTAAATAGGATAACGTAAATTACAAAAGAAAAAAAAAGAAAAGAAGAATAAAGAAAACTAAAGGATGAAAAGATAGTCTGCTATAATAAAAGCAAAAAAGTTAGTGTAACAATAAGTGCAAATATTGTGCAAACGATACTTGTAACGCTAAAAAAGAAATCAGAGAAAGGCAAACAAGGCAAAATATAATAATAATGAAAATGAGGAGAAGGAGGTAGATAGTAACAAGTCATTAACGAAAAATACGGATTTGAAACGAAATAATCAAAATGGAATGAAATATTTAAGTGAAAACGGTAAAATCCTTGGTGAAAGAAAGGAAAAGGAAATGAAGAGTCCTTTTGTAAAATAGTAAGAAAGAGATAGAATGAAAAAGAGCGAATATTTTGATGAGAAGCTATCAGGTTGCAAAATTAGCCAGAAACGAAACTGCGAAGTCGGAGTGCTAACTAACGATGAAAACGCTTTTAATAAAAATTGAATTCTAAAAATTGTGGAAGATTCACGTAGAGAATTCGCATCGGGAATAAAAAGAAATAAAGTAAGATGTCTCAAGGCAGGAGGTTCGGGTTAAAGAAGATAAATGTATAAAAGAGCGAGAGGATAGGAGGCGGTAGAAGCAAAAATCACACGAAAGAACACGTTGAATCAAAGACAAGCGGACAAGAAGCAAGAAATCAGCAAGAGGAAGAAGCGTGGCGAAAAATTCAAGTGAAGACAGATTCAATGGGCTACGGGGACCGAAGGGAGTCTCGCGTGATAACTTATTTACTTTCGAAAAGGCCGTAAAGAGATCGAGAAGAATCGGCTTGAAACAGAGAGTGGACATAGAGAAACGTATGCAATTTCGTACGAGCGGTCCAGCGTGCCATCACCATCGTCGAGATCTAGCGCGTTCGCGCGCGTGCGTGCACGATACCGTTTTAGTATCCGAGCACACACCGGTGCACACCGGGTGTGCATTATCTAACACTTAAAATTAGACGGCGACGGCAGCGACGACGACGACGACGATGATGTCTCTCTCTCTCTCTCTCTCTCTCTCTCTCTCTCTCTCTCTCTTTTTTCGTGGTCCATAAGAAAAGGAAGAAGACCGGAACGAATGGAGATCTCTTAGAGGCAATTTTCGTAAATTATATTGCAATATCTCGATGATGCACTTAATTGACTTGC
>NW_012132107.1:0-2440 GCF_000143395.1 Atta cephalotes | reverse complement strand
TATATATATATATATATATATATATATATATATATATATATAAATTGTGTCAACAAATAAACATGTCAATAATATAGCAAAATCTAAATTCAAATAATCTCTCTATAAATTATTACTGTCAAAATATTAATCTAATCTCTATCAATACATATTGTTAGAAAAAGACATTAAGATTACTAATCTAAGGCAACACAACGAAATAATATGCAAATCATTGACATGGATTTGTAAAAGACAAGACGCACTCGAAAAATATTTAAATTTATAGAAAGAAGTGCTATTAAAAATATGAACGAGATTTGTAATCTGGATATAAAATAGTAGGAGAATCTAAAAGCAAATGTAAGTTATTACAAATGTTATATATTTATTACAGACTGTGATACTTACGTCATAGATTTTCGATGAATATCTACAGCACAAATTAGATCTTTATAAATCAAAATCTCTTTCTGCGTACTAACATCTTTTAATGTATAAATATGTATAGTTTTCTTGATGCGATAACTGTAAATAATTTAACAATTGATAACTATTGCAAGAAATAAAAATAACTTTAAAGAAATAAGAGAAAAAAATTGGCTTGATATAGCTCTTAATAATATAAAAAAAACATTTCACTCTTAATAATATAATTTAATAAAATAATTTTTATTAGTATGCTCATGTTGCGTTGTTTATTATTGATCTGATTCTATAGTATAATACATATCTATGCACAAACACTTATCGTTGTGATAAGCTTATTCATAAAACCTTATATGTAAAAAAACATTAACTGATAATTTTCAATAACATATAAATATAAAATATAAATGTAAATATTAACTACTTCTCACGTATTTGATTTTATTCCATTAAAATTTTACTTTCAAAGTAAAGCTAAAAAGTAATTTTAAATACACTATATTGCACATTACTGTAAGAAATCATGCATATTAAGACAGAGATTTCGTTGTTTTAATAAACTAACTGTTTATTCTTTTAATTCTAAGCATATTAATAATTGATATTTTATAAGATTATTTTTTTATATCAAAACATATGCTTTTTACAAATAAGGAAATCAAAATTGAGTTCCATTCCTATTTAAATTTTTAAGATTAACATCAAATTACTGATATTTTCCCATGATATTGATCAATATTATTATTGTAGCAGTCTTTCAGTATAATGTTTGATATTTTTACTCTAGTTCTATTCATGCGTTTCATGACTGAAAAAATGATATTAGCGTAGTTTCCAGAATTGAGCATACACACACATACACGCACACACATATATATATGTATATATATATATATATATATATATATATATTAATCGTATAAAATTCACACCAGAGTATTTAAGCACTTAAAATACGACTTATACCATGTACGCGATTGTTACTTATTGTTCATCATGTATTCATGCAGCATGGACACTTTGTTAAATTATTTAATTATGTTTATTATGTTACCTAGCAATTTTGAATCTTCCGCAGGCAATTGAAGATATGCAAGGAGCAATGACCCTGTCGCCACTCTCTGCTGCACTCTCTATAGTAAAACTTGCACTTACATGAAAAAATAATAAACAGAAATATCTTTCATCGATAAAATACTCGGTGCAGATCTGCAAGTGATATGATCGAAATATATTTGTAGTATAATATAAATAAACTTCAATAGAGAGGTGCCCATACATACAATTATGCTACAAATAAAAATCACTACTCACTATTGTGAAGAGTTAAATATAAAATATATTTTTAATACTCTTTAAAATTTTTTGTAATATTTAAAATATTTTATATGTGAATTTTTTTCATGTTAAATCTATGATGATTTATTAAAACTATTTTTATTTAAAACATTTTTGTCAAATCAAAATAAAGTTTTTTATGTGGTGAATTAAAATGGGACATTCTATATTTATTATATTTCTTTTAAATATAGAAAATTTTAAAATATATTTGATACTATCATTTCATATTTCAAAGCAATACTTGTTTCATTGCAATCTTATTTCTTAAAATTAAATTATTATACTTAGAATTATGTACAATTAAAATATTTTAATTACGCAACATTTTGATGCTCATTTTTATGCTTTGGTACAGTTATATTAAAATGCTTGACTCATTATTCATAAAAATTAAAAAAGATTTTTCTTAATTGTAAAAATTTTAATAAAAATTTCATTAAATAATTTCCAATAATAAAAAATGTCTTACGTCTTTATTTATAAGCAAAATCGTATTGTTTTGCGTTATTTCCATATTTATCTATAATAGCAATTTCATTATTGTCTCTTAAATTAATTGAGACATGCATTGTAGACATGCTGAATTTGGTCAATTAATTTTTTTATCTATCAAACCAGTAAGTTCTTATATATCTTATTATTAATATGTATATATATATATATATATATATATNTTATTATTTATATATAT
>NW_012132106.1:0-2442 GCF_000143395.1 Atta cephalotes | reverse complement strand
GTGTGTGTGAGTGTGTGTGTGTGTGTGAGTGAGTGTGTGTGTGTGTGCGTGTGTGTGCGTGTGTGTGTGTGTGTGTGTGTGTGTGTGTGTGTGTGTGTGGTGTGGTGTGTGTGGGGGGGGTGTAGGTGTGTGTGTGTGGGTGTGTGTTTATTAAGTTGTCGGAAAGTTCGTTTCAAAATTTCTTCGTAAGTTCAGAACGCAATATTTTCTTCACAGAGTAATTTTATTGAAGCAAATATGTTCTGTTTTATTCAATGACCTTAGCTTTCAGATAGCTGCCCTTGCTCCAAAACAAAAGGTTCTTATTGGCGCAAAATTGGTCGAGGTGAATTTTTATGGCTTTCAAAAATTCGATTTTTTTATTTCGAAGATAATTTTTTAAGGAAAGAAATAGATAATAGTCAGATGGAACAATATTAGGAGAATATGGGGGATGAGGAAGAATATCCCAGTCAAAGGCCAGCAACCTTCTACGGATGAACATTGTGATATGAAGTCTGACATTATCGTGGTGAAAGACAACTTTACATCTACTGATCAATGCAGAACGTTTCTATGCAATGGCACAGCAAGTACAGAGTGTGTCACCAAAATTTAGACAAATCAAACAATTTCTTTAAACAAAATGTTTTTAATGAAAAATTAAATATTACAAAAAAATCCTTTTACATGACACTTGGGGGATCCCTGTAAAGCATAATTATTCGATATATCCCCCATTAACTTGAATGATGGTCTCTATTCTCGATCTGAAGCATGCACGCTGTAATGTAGCGCTGATGCCGATAAATGCTGCTTCAATAGCGGTCCTTAATGACGTCACATTGGGATGCCCTTGTGAGAGACTTGTTTGACCCTTTCAAATACGCTCCATACGTAATAGTCCAAGGGATTTAAATCTGGGTTGGAAGGCCAGAATGAAAACCGAGGCTAGCAATTCGCTTGTCCTAGCAGCCTCAGAGAGCATCTCTTCCTCTGCACTTCGACGCATTGTTGGCTCGCTTACATCAACAATCGATGCTAATTTTCGCAACGATGGCCCTGGATCCTGGATGGCCTGGAAATCAGCGCTTGAGTCCTTTTAAGGGCTCCTCGCGTTGGGGTCCTCGCGTTCTTTCGCGTAGCTCTTCCTCGCTGGCATTTTGGAAGAATGCCTTTGTTGGACAATTCAAAAACCATATATTTTGTCACGGTTGATCTCTATTCAAAGAACCGAGTTACTTTCGAACTGAGCGTCCAGCGCGAAGGCCTTTGATGATCGCGGCTTTTCGATTATACTACGCACTTGGTTTCAACGCTTGGTTCGCGCCCGTTTTAAAAATATGACTGTTTACTAGGGCTGGGTAATATTTAAAATAGTTCTATTTTAAATACGTATTTTAAGGGCATTTTGCTTTTTCCATTTTAAATGATTTTCGGAAAATCATTTTTATTTTACATTTGAAATGGAATCATATCGATTATTTAACCATTTATAAAATAGCTAAATGCCAAATGATTTTTCTATGTTTTCACAAATTTTCCCTAGAATTATTGATGTATAAGAATCAAGTTCCAAAATTGGTCAAAGATTTTTATGAATATTCAAATAAACTGCAAATTAAACTGTAAAAAGAAAATTAATTCCAGATAGTTCATAAATATCGAATCTTAATAAAAAAATGAATGTTCCAACTTTATGTAAATACTACATAGATTTCTAAAAGTGTATCTTAACATCTAATTTTGACTGACGCTTCTCATATTAATTTGATTTATTCAAGTAAACGATCCCATTTCCAAATCATATAAATATTTAAAAATTTTAAATATTCTCATCAGAAATATTTTATTTATAATACTGTAGTCAAGGCTTCGAATTCCTTTAAAAATGGATAAAATACTTTTAAAAAATGTATATCAGAAAGTTTTAACGAAAAACTACGTAGATTAAAACAAGGTCTTAGAAATTCTTAGTTTTTCGTAGATATTCGTAATGGGACGAGTAGAGTGGTTGTTTGTTTGAAAAACCAAGAAATCTTTCGCTCAACAATATCACTCTACGTTTCGCTATAAATATCTACAAAAAACTATGGATTTCTGAGACAAACAAACCTCTATGTCCCACTACGAAAAATTAAGAATTTCTAAGATCTTGTCTCAATCTATATAGTTTTTCTGTATTTTTTTGTAAAAATTTTTTTTTCACTAGGGCAAGAAAAACCATTTTGCATTTGAAAACTACTTAAAATATCTATTTATCCATTTTACATTTAAAATGAATTCGAAAAATCTATTTTGCATTTTGCATTTTAAATACACTTTTTAAAAGTATTTTACAATTAGTATTTTAAATGGAATTCGAAAGGCATTTTACTCAGTTTTGCTGTTTAATAGAAGCATCAGGTTTTCTTGGACGCCAACAACAATTTTTTGGCGGAGGCACAATATAGCGGAAAATTT
>NW_012132105.1:0-2443 GCF_000143395.1 Atta cephalotes | reverse complement strand
CTAAATAAATATCTTCTATTTATGTAATTATCTTCTCTTCTCTCTCTCTCTTCTCTCTCTCTCTCTCTTTCTTAAATAATAAAATAAAAAGGTAATTAGACGAGGGAGATTGTTGAGATACGTGTCTCCGAAGTGCTCCGGAGCTTTGAAAAATCGGAGTTATCAGGAAAATATGTCGCGCGAGGAAGTTACAAGAGATGGCAGAACCAAAATCCAATTCAAATTTCGCGCCTCACGCTCTCCAACCTAAATCTCAAAATTCGAATTCGTGGCTCACTTTACCTCTTCCGAATTATAATTCCTTAGAGGGCGGGAGATTTGAATCATGCTATCTTTCGTAACCTCCTAACTGCTTCTGTTTTCCTGATAGCTTCGACGATTTTTGGACGGCATCGAGAGGACCTTATATGCCCGCGCCTGCGTTGGTATATTTATGCCTTCTTTATTCTATCAACGGAATTGAAACAACATCTTTGTTGAGAGCCACGTGTCTGACGTGTGTGTGTGTTTTCAACTTTTATTTAACTTCTTCCTTGATTGGATAAATAAAGAGAAAATTTGTATAATACAAATATTTTAAAGCGTAATTCGAAATAAAATAATTATAATACAAAAGACAAATAAGAATTTTATAGAAAAAATGATTTTGATATAAAAATCGTCCTTTTTAAAGACTATAAGTCTGTTCACGTTGTATACACTTTTGTACACTCAGCATCTTCGCTTTCTTTCCTTTCAACACACACACGTCCAAATATATAGCTATCTCATTTTAAGTTAAAAAATTTTTAAGGATTTCAAGTAACGCGAACAGACCTAATATATGAAGCATTTCTTTATCTCAATATAACAATTAAATAAAGAATATATAAATGTATAATAAAAAGAAATAAATATAATAAATATAGAAAACAATAATTATCTTCCTTCAAATAAGTTTTTTGTTTAATGACAAAAAATATTCACTGTCCTATCAAATAATACATATACATAAATGATATAATACATAAGAAAAATCCGAATTTCGTTTTCATTGAACTAAAGTGCAGTAATGCGGAAAAAATATGGTAAACGAGAGAGTAAGACGTATGCAGATCTTGCTCGAAACTTGCTTTTATTGTATTCAATTAATATAAACGACGGTGGTATATTCGTTCTTGCCTATATATATATAACAGAGCTCTTCTGACTTATGCTTAACAATTGTGGGTATTACTTGGTTTTTTCATCTCTTTCTGGAAAATATTCGTATATATATGTACAGTTATGTTGTAATTGTGCCGAATATTTAGTCATTAGATTGCGGATCGACTACTTAGGTATCATTAACGTTAACTTCGGTTAATATGAGACCGTAGAAATGCTTCTATATATCTATTCGTATGCTTCAGGCGTACAGAAATCGCGAGATTCTAACGAAGGATTGTTTGTATTATGTGTTCGTGTGTATACAGAGTGGTTCTTAAATATTTTAAAAGAGTTTAAGGAGTCATTTCTTACTTTAATTCTAAACAAAAGACTTCATATGTCTAAAACAGTTTAATTTCAAGTAAACAAGGTGTTAAAGTTGAAGGAAAAATTTCGAAAAACACTCGAATTATTTTCATGTCCTTGATACATGCACAATGTTTCATCAAAATAATATCGAAACACAATTTTGAAAACGTAATTTTTTTTCTTTAACTTTGTCATCCTTTAACTTTTAAACTAAAACATTTTGGACATATAAAGTTTTCATCTTGAATTAATGTGAGAAAGTACCCCTTAAAGTATATTAAAATCTCTTTATTTAAGAATCACCTTGTATATGTATGTCCGTATGCATGTGTATATGTAAAGTTTGTAATATATATGGCTGTGAAATAGGTACAAAATCGATTCGGTACAAAATCGTCCCTATTTTTTTTTAATAATACAGCGCAACTACATATCCACGGTGAAGATGAAACTTCGAGAACGAGCGGGCCGAGCTCTTATAAAATGGAGTTCCACTGTATTATCAGGATAAATTTATCGCAGTGCAGATACGATCACGATAGATAAGATCACGTATAAGCCGCGAAAGAGAGCCGGAGCGCTCATCGTCGCTAATTTATTAGATGCCATCGCGATTCTTGTAATCGCGAGGGAGTAGAACACTTAAAGAGGAGCGATCGATCGATTTCTCTTCGTTTCTTCTTCTTTTACTCTCTCCCTCTCCGTGGGAGGAGATTTACAAAATTCGAGAGAACAGGAGGTCAGACTTTGTACTTTCGTATTGCACTTTGTTGTGTGTAGTTCAATGACACGTTGGAGTTCTTAAGAATTATAAATTCTAGCGCACAGTTGCGAGATATTTTTTTTACTCTAATGCTCGACATAGTTCCTTGCGGATCGACGAAATAATAAAAGCATATATATATATATATACATATATATATATATATATATATATATATATATA
>NW_012132104.1:0-2451 GCF_000143395.1 Atta cephalotes | reverse complement strand
CTCTCTCTCTCTCTCTCTCTCTATATATATATATATATATATATATATATATATATATATAACTGTATAATTTTAATCAAAATTACAGAGTGGGATAGTATAAGACAATATATAATGAGATAATATATGTACAGAGAGACAACATATATTACATATATAGAACATGTACAAAATTCGTCTCGAGAACGCGTATTTCTTGCTTTCTTCCACAGAAAGAATAAGACTATTAATAACGTAGATATAAAAACGTACCGTCTCGTTTCATATTGACCTGAAGACACTTTGTGAAACGGCAAGCTTGGCACTGATTGCGCCGCGATACATCCACAATGCAGCGTCCGTTCTCTTTGCATACGTAATCTAAATTCCTGCGCACATAAAATTTCAAGGCTTTCTTTGCGAGCTGCGAAACTGAGAAATTCCCCGAGAGAGAAAGAAACGAAGCACAGTTATAATAGAAATAAATAGCAGAGCAATTAACAAATCTATAGGGATGAGCTCACTCATCGGATATTACTTATAATCAGACGAGAGAAGTCAATTACCTCGCGTACCTGCGGATAGACCGCTTGAAGAAACCCCGACATCCGTCGCAACTCGGCACGCCGTAATGTTTTCCAGAGGCCTTGTCCCCGCAAACTTTACACAGTGTTTCTCCACGTCCATTCTCGTCCATTTTCGACGAATCTGTTTGTAATGAAAATCGACTTCATGGAAAATATAAATCATACATATGACGCTTATTTCTAACTTACGAAGCATGCATGTTTCGCATCCTATAAGAACTAAGGACTATATAGTATGCACAATACGTTAGTATTTAACTGTAAAAAGTTTAAAACAAAACTGGGTCAACAAAATGTACTGTATGATTGCAGATAATTAAACATCATTTATCTATTAATATAATATTCCTTGAAATGTATAGCTCAGAGAGGATCGAATCTCGATGAAGATTACTGAAATGTGGAATCGAATGTTAACGTCAGAAGGTCGTAATATGTCGCGCTAAAATGCCGCTTCGAGAAACTCAAAGAACGATATTTTCCTTTGGCACATAAGTGCCAGGCTTTAAAGTGACGACGAGACGGTAATACGTTGCAGGCAATATCGCTATGAGTCACTGACGCAGCTACGAGTGTTTCTGCATTATGCATGTGCTATACGAATAGAAATGCATACGCGAAGGAGACCTAGCGCTTCTCCTCATTATCCGCTGTGGGATTTCCTTGCGCGACTTCCTTGCTGTAAATACGCTACTATAGCCGCACTTGAGGCTTCTCCAGGAGGGGAGATACGTGCCACTTTGCATATTGCGCGATATAATGCGATAGCGAGGATCGCTAAACATCGCTCGCGACATCGTCGATTCCGCATCGCTTTCCGATTGCTGTCGCTTTAAGCCCGATGCGAGTAATGTCGCGGAAAAGGACTGGCGATTTCGCGCGATCGATCATATCGCCAGCTGTCTCTCCACTATTTTAACGAGCCGGTGCAATATCCGTACTATGTAAAATCGACGATTCCAATTTAATGGCCTAAACGCGATCAAACGCAATGTGTTTTTTTTTTAAACATTTGAAATTTTTAATATTTTATTTAAACCAAATATAGTCTTTCACAAAGAGTTATTTAAGTAAAAATTACAGTTCAAGTGTTAACGAAAAGACTTTCTGGATGTTAAAAAAATGAGTTGCTTTTCATTAATCTAAATCTGATTTTAATTATAGTTAAATCTTATTAGAAAGGGTTTCTGATGAAATAAAAAATATTCTCTTGACTTAATTTTATTGCAACCTTATATGCAATATAAAAATAAAAAATATTAAGATCAATATAATTCCTATTTCCTTTTCATTGCTGGCGCCATAGTAGGCCAGTCGTCAGAGATGAAAATGGCAGCGAAAAAGAAAGAAATTATTTACAGGTATTTTCGGTATCGACAGTTTGAGATATAAAAAGATTAAATTTAAAAGTGCTACAATATTAAGGAGGACTTGGAAGTAATAAAGTTTTTTTTGTTTTTTCGATTAAAACTCGAAAACGAAAAGAAATATCGAAAAAATGACAATAGAGCTTTTTTTGTTGTTGCTGAAATTTCCTGCAAAATAAGTTTTTAATTAGATTTATATTATACAACAGAAGATATAGCGGTATGAAGATAAATGAAATTTCTTGAAAAAACGAACAAAAATAGATACTTTTTCAGTTATTGTCTTCTACGTACATTTTGAGTACATTAAAGAATAAAAAGTGACAGTAAGATAATTTAAAATAGACTTCTTATCGAAAAAAGTGAGCTTAAATTGAATTCAATACGATTAATACCTTCGAGCTCCAAAGTGGGCTTTTTTACAAAATTCGTCCATTTCATATATCATCATATATTTGAAGTGTTTTTTTTTTCATATATATATATATATATATATATATATATATATAATAATATAA
>NW_012132103.1:0-2449 GCF_000143395.1 Atta cephalotes | reverse complement strand
CATATATATATATATATATATATATATATATATATATACATATATATATATACATATATGTATAGTAGAGTTACGTATTTATTTTTCTTCTGACATTGAATTCTCGACGTTACTGCTCGACAGTGCAGTACATATAAAGCTAACTTGGAACATCCCGCAAATTGACTATTGCGACATAACGTTTAAATTTAGAAGAAACTGCTACATATTACACGATGTTGTATCTATGTCGTGAAATAAACTATATCTTCTAAATATGTTATCCAAACATATCACCTAATGTTAGACATTAGTTATACTTATATTTAGGTATATTTTACACTTTACACTGTTCTTTCGCTATGATAGATCTATTCGTCAAAATTATTATGAAAATATATTGGCAAGACATGATATGCATAATAATTAATATTTTATTTGATATAAAATATAATTGACATTTATATATAAATGAAATATATAATTTATTAAGTTATTTTTAATTGAAACAATGAAGCATTTACGCTTCTTTCACATTTTGATTTTCAATTTTCGTCTTCTAGAAGTTTCGTTTACGCTTTTGTTACTTTCCCACAGCCGATTTATACTCTGATTTTTATTTTCATCAGGATTGTTGAAATAATTTGTATGGGAATTATGTTGAGAATAAACTATGTACATAATATCTGATTTATATAATAATTAATAAAAGTATAACGTTTAATAGATAAAAGTATAACAACATTATTGTTATACTTCAATATCTCACAAGATTATTTGCGTAATATTTTACAACGTAAATGCATGACGTGTCTTATATTTACATTTTTTATATTTATAAATATCAGTTGAACAAATTGGTAGAATTGATAGACATTTTATATGTTCTCTAAAGGAAGAATCATTATCTTGAATCATTAAAAGAATCGAAAAAATTTTTTCTAATTTTTGGATAGTAAAACATTTAAAAAATATGTTCCTAAAGTATTATTTCGAAATTTGAAAATTTGACGAATATATAAGTGATTTAGTAGGTAACCATCCAACCGTTTGACGCGCTCAAGTAAGGGATCTCAGAGCGAGATCTGTTTATATTCCAAAAATCCCAAGCGTCCAAACAAAAGAAACAGGATCTCTTACACATACAACAAACTTTATATATGTGTATCTAACTTAACACAACGGCTATAACAGATAGAGTCTTAGTCTTTCAAATTCAGTTCTTTCTCGAACAGCTTGAGCGGTATAAATTGGCTTGAACGGATAATACATATCATGGAAACGTAGAAGAGATATCCCTAACCGTTAAGAAAGACAGAAATAAAAAAAGAAAATATTAAGGCAATCAATTTATATCCGAAAATTTAATTTCGTTTATGAATATATCAGCTAAAAAATTGAATGCGAGTAGAGAACGGCGACTCGCATGAGCAGAAATAAAAATCGCTCAAGTTACAAAAAAAAGTCCTATTGCTGACCAAAGCAACATAAAGGAGGCAAACGAATTTTTTGAGGAAGCAGGTTTATTTTATGGACCAGGAATAGCAGATTAACTAGAAATTAACTGTAAGTATACAAAATTGTGTATAAATAATATCAAAAACCTTAAAAGTGTTTTTCTCGAAATCGTATTTTTCAAGTTCGTTGATATCATAATGCAAAAACTAATAATTGAATTGGTTTCTTTTAGATAATTCGAAATAACTGTTATATCTTTTGTGTAAAATAAATAAAAATTATAAAACTAATAAAATGTTAATAATAAACTTTTTTTATTAAAAATGTCGAAAAAATAATGAAAAAAATCAAATTTTTTTTCAAACAAGTTTTACTTAAAATTTTGCAATTTTTTATCCAAAACGAAGTTTACACAGAAGAGGAATTAATAACATATAAAAATATATCTTACTTTTTTGTTTCAGATCGCTTGAATGAGTTCTACAATAGCAACGTCAAATTATGGTTACATGAAACGCTGCAATATAACGTATATCTCGGACAAATCTTAATAAAATAATTTTAAAAATTTATAATTAACTAATAAATATGTATAAAAATGCCCCTAAAATTTAAAGTTTTTAAGAATAATAGTTTTAAAAAAAAATTCCTAAATTTTCTCTATTTTAGCGCTCTAAACTAGGATCCCCTCTGCATTGAATAATATAGCAGTGTATTACTTAATATCTTATTAATTTTTTTACTTGCTTTTACATTAGTTTATTTTATATTATTTACATTAGTTTATTGTAACATATATCTTATATGATGGAATAGAAATAAGTATAGCACGAAATAAATATATATTATAAACGACAATTGAATAAAATCTGTGATATTATCAAATAGAAATATTAGTGGAGGCAAATTAAACAGGAGAGAGAGAGAGAGAGAGAGAGAGAGAGAGAGAGAGAGAGAGAGAGAGAGAGAGAGAGAGAGAGAGAGAGAGAGAGAGAGAGAGTAAGTAAGTAAG
>NW_012132102.1:0-2449 GCF_000143395.1 Atta cephalotes | reverse complement strand
TATATCCAGGACATCCGTTTGAATTGATCCCGGATGAGCATACACATGTAGAAAACGTGGAACTATTCGTCCTTTGACGAACAATATATCATTTTATCCGGATAATATATTGTTATACATGTGATGGGAGCGCATGTATTTAATACAAAACACATATTTGGATATTGATGTAAAAAAGAATTTAGGAATTTCTTTTTATAATTAAAAAATAAAAAGTAAAAAAAATATAAGACATAAAGTGAATTCTTGAGAAATAAAAAGATTTCACGCGAATGCACAAATATTCCAACATCCTATATCACTATTAACATTTATTTTTTCTCGGTGTCGAAAGATAAATGTAAGCAATATGTTGAAATACAATTGGATTACGAAATTGTAAAAGTTGGATCTACTAGTCAAAAAAATTGGTCAGAAAATCAAAAGTTTTACAGCAAGCACTGGACACATGTATGTATGTATTGTTTAATCCGGTCATTAATAAAGAAAATCAATAAAAAGTTACATCTTTTTCTCATCGTACTATATACACCTGCAAAGACAACAAATATATTTTTTTTTGTTGGTAACAATTATTGATAAAATGACATGCACTATTTATAATGACTGCAAGTAGGTAAATGTCATAAATCATCTACGTGTATATGTATTGTATATGTGTTCCAATTACGTCTAGTCTAAGACTTTTAATATAGCTACAATTACGATTAGATATGTATAATGAAAACTCTTCGTTCTTTCAAAACATTTTTATATGTATTCGACAAAAAAAGATATAAATGAAAAGCAATCATTATTATACTTGCATTGCGACGTGTCTACTGGAATAGTTCAGTTAAATTATTTTATTGTTGCAATTCAAAAAGTAGATTTACTTATTAAAAGATGCACGAATCTTCAAAATATAGCGTAATAAATAAAATATAGCTTATTGCATTTTTCAAATGCAAGTGCAATTTGTTATAACAATTTAAACCAAATTGCTTTCACAGTGTTATTTTCTGTAAGCGACAGTAAAAATAGGGTATTCTTTATTTATTATACTAATTCTGTTAATGGCAATTGTGAGTTTTGGAATAGAAGTGAATGTGTACATGAATGAAAATATTGTGAATATGAATGGAACAGTCAGGAGCACAAGGAAGATGTTATAAACTCAGGCGCTTTTAATGCATACACGCATACATGCAGCTTCTCCGATATAATTAAAGCAAATGGTTGATGACAGAAATTTGAAAAAGTTGTAATAATTCTATATAAAAATATAAACACTTTTCTTATAGTACACAAAAACTTTACTTACAGTTTTAATATTTAATTAATATGTAATCTTATTATATAATCTGTACATTTTATTACATGCAATCAAATATGCATGAACTTTAATGTTATCGCAGTGCAATATTTATCACTATTACTATAAAGAATTTGCGAAATAAATATATCCCTTAGTAAAGCGTAGGGCTAACAAAATTCTTGTAGATGATAGAATATTCATTACACCGAAATTTTTTGATCCTAATATGCTATTTTGATGACAGTAACTAATACGATAGGACCAGGAGGTCCGCTCTTTACGTCCGTATCCAGATTGAAGTTGGTATAATAGCAGTTGTATGCGATGGTATTATAAATGTTTTCCGAGTGCATGTATGTATATTTTTCCTTTAAAAAGTTATCATATATTATTTATATGTCATATATTTAAGTGACTAGTGGTTTATTATGTATTACGCATATTCCTTATGAAAATAAACATGATTAGGATCCAATGTTACTACTAATAGTATAAACAAAAATAGAATAAACAAAATATTCGTCAATTGTAATTTGATAAATAGTAACCATGGATAATTAATTATTACTAATCCTATTATTTTATTATTATTAATCCTAAAATGAACAAACAAAAAAGATAGCCGATCCGGGATGAGGACACTCATTACAAAAGATAACGCTGTAATTGTCAGTCATGAAAATAAACGTCAATTTAATGGAATAAAACTATTTTTGTATTTTTTAGTCTTTAGTAACAGTATAGATAACACAATTCCTAAAGTAGTAACTATTTTCGGTTTGCCACAAAAATAATTGATAATTATTGACACTCAATCACAATCCTTGATTGACAAGTAAAAATTATTTGATGTTATAAGTTCAAATCATAAAATAAATTAGTTTTCAATCATTTCTAAGCAAAACTCAATGCTTATTTTGTCAATTGTAACTATTGAGTTATAATAGTAACTATTGATTCATTCAATCATACTTTTAAACATCAATGCTTCCATTGAAAATCCAATTATTATTATTAATAATTCAATAGTTATTATTTGTCAATCAATAGTTATGACTGATTATGAATATTAATAGTTGATTCCCAACTATTATCATATTATATATTTCATAGGAGATATATATATATATATATATATATATATATATATAT
>NW_012132101.1:0-2447 GCF_000143395.1 Atta cephalotes | reverse complement strand
ACACACACACATATATATATATATATATATATATATATATATATATAAAACAATAATTAAAACTTGATAGAAACTCGTATACGTTGGTGCCGAAAAACCATTAATAAATAAATATGTATTTGACAATTTCTTTGGCGATGATGGATTTGGAGATTTTAATTTTACCCAAGAAATAACTGCAAAAATCGACAGATCGAAACATGCTTCTGTAGCGTATGTAGACTTAGTGAAAAAATATCCAGGTTAATTATTTTTATTTAAAAAAAATTATACACAATACTCTCTTTATGAAATCTCTATTAATTTGATATATACATATCTAATTTGTTCTCTCTATTTTTTAGATCAAATAACTATAATCACTCTTGGACCTCTAACAACAATTGCTATGGCAATTGCATTAGAACCTAATTTCCTAAGTTTAACAAAGCAACATATTATAATGGGAGCAAGTCTCAAAACTAATGAGATTGAATTTAATTTTCAACAAGATCCAGAAAGTGATTGGATAGCGTTAAATAATGTCGATAAACCTAATATTATAGTTCCTATAGACACAGTATATTCTCATATCTTTTCACAAGTAATATATCATAATACTTATAAGTACAATATATATAAACACTTCAGTGTTACATTGATAATTAAATTAATATTATTATATATAATTGATTAAATAATGGAATTTCATTCAAACAGGAGGAGTATATAAGTCTTATGAACAATTTGGATGAACCTATTAGAAGTTTTTTGAAACAAGTTAATAAAAAGGCTATAGAAAAAACTAATAACACGTGGACACCAGCAGATGGTATCACTATGGCAATTGCATTACAACCGGAGATAATAACACAATATTCTGAAGTTAATTTAAAGCCAGTACTTGTTGGTGATGCAAGAGGTTCAGTTGTCATAAATTCTAATAACTATATACATAATGCAAGAGTGGTAAAATCTTTTGATAAAGAAGCATTTAAAAGTTTAGTATCACAATATCTTTCTAAATTAATTTAGTGATCTATCGGTAAATGATATGATATTTTGCAAATATTTGATTTTTATAAATTATCTTAATATTTTAATTTTCTTATTAATGATATAAAATTCAAAGTTAATCATTCTGGTAGTTATTTTTACATGTGTACAGAACAACATAACGTGCAAAAACAATCATCAAAATAAATAACTATAATTAAAATAAATAAATAAAAAATCTTAATATCAATAAAGAATTATATAATATGTAGATTTATAATTTCCTTGATATTATAAATAGATAAAATTTTTTTATCTATTTATATACGTATGTATAATAATATACGGATAAATTGTATAAGGATATAGTAAATTATATGAATTAAATAAAATCTAATTATTATGTATATATACATACACGCGCGTACGCGCTACCGAAATAGACATGTCTGTAAAATTTTACCTCAATTTTAAAAAGGTTATGGACTGTTCTAAATTATTTAGATTAAATATTGACTTAAATTGTAAGATTAATTAAAATATTTATTTATTATTTTGAATATTTCTCTAATATTCGATATTCTTATATTAATATTCGATATTATGTATAGTATATGATATTTCATATATTAAGTGTATTGTACATCATGTACAATTATAAGAAATACTTACATTAAAAAAGTTGGTACTTCTTTTCTCGGCAAAAAGTCCTTGAAAAGTTTGTCCAGGATAGAATTGACAAGTATATGTTCCTAATAAAAGTTCTTTACATTTTACGATATCCTTTGCCTTTTTATTATTAAAGAAGAAGTGTGAAAGTCTATAAAATGACTTGTGATGTTCTGCGAATCTTAATATACACTGTTCCAAACCAGCTAAGCAATACGCGATTAATGTCGCTACTTCTTCTTCTGGCATCTGTTCCTCTAGAATTTAAAATATAAATGTCAAATACAAATTATATTAATTTTTGTACACTAATAAAATATAACGCAAATTATAAAAATTAATTAATTTCTATATAATAATTAAAGTACAATAATAGTATACTTCTTTACCATCTTCTATATTATTAGAATCTTTCTTCTTTTTGTCCGCGTCGCTGTCGACAGATTCGCTATCACTATCGCTAGAGCTATCGCTATCAGAACTATCATCGCTACTGCTAGATTCCTCGCTACTACTAGAGCTCGAATTATTTGTTTCCGTAGTCGTAGTTGTAGTTTGTGTTGTTGTGGTACTTTCTTGAGAACCCCTTCTACTTAAAGTCATTTCTTCATTTGCATTGGTTTGTGTTTTTCTCCTCTCTTCTATTTTGTCTTTATTTTCCTGTATATTAAAATTAATTACACACACATACACACACACACACACACACACACACACACACACACACACACACACACACACACACACACACACACACACACACACACACACACTANATATATATATATATATAATATATATAA
>NW_012132100.1:0-2452 GCF_000143395.1 Atta cephalotes | reverse complement strand
TGTGTATAATAGACATACATACACACACGCGTGCGTGCGTGCGTGCGTGCGTGTGCGTGTGTGTGTGTGTGTGTGTGTGTGCGTGTGTGTGTGTGTGCGTGCGTGTATGTATTGTGTATATATACAATACGTGTACAGTAAACTTTCCAAATAACTTTATTTATTGAATTATTTACATAAACATATATTAGGGATCAGAACGCGATGTATGTTTTAGTTGTGTTTCTACTCGGATATCGGAACGACAAGCGGCAATCTCGACGTAGCATATAAATGAAATTTTCGAATACTCATTGCTCTTATACTAAAGGTCATAACTCGCTTCGGCAAGCATAATATTGTTCTTTGAGGTTTTCTTGAAGTAAATCGCCAATTACTTATTTTAAACGTGCAAGATCTGAAATTATTGTATACAGCACATTTTTTACTCGACTCGGATGTCGAAGTGTCGACTTAGTAAGAAATGCCATCAGAAGACGCGGTAGTATTTCCGGCCATGTTAAAAAAAATAAAAACATAAAGATACTACAAATCTCTTATCCTGAGCCACTAAAGTCCATTTTTTAAGGATATAGAACTATTAAAATATAAAAAATTTTGAATCGCACATATCCTGAAAAGTGATATCGCCACAAGTAATTTTCGTGAAAAATGAAATAACATCTTCTTCTTTTTCTTCTTCTTTTTTTTTCTTCTCTGTTCGCAGTGCACCTCTCTCATCTTTCGTTCACATCTCTAATTTCCCCTCCCTCTCTTCTCCTCCTCTCCCATCATCGCCCATTCCCATCTACCTCTCTCTTTTTCGCCCTATCTCACTTTCTTTCGTCCTTTTTCACCCTTGTCTGCTAAAAGTGTCCAATGATCACTCGTGATCTTGATGACAATATGAGTCAAGGTCATATTAATTTTTTGTATAACTTCATAACATGTTATAGGTGACTGCTACAATCTTTCGAAAGTTATGCTGACCTTCATAATGTGTGGGAGGGTCAGGGTCATGGAGGTGAATTGTTCTTTGATGGTCATTAAGGGTCATTACCTTGACCAGGTGTATAAGCTTAAATCCGCTGTTTGCTCATAGGTGGCATTAGTGAACGTACAAAGCTACACAACACACTTTTTTTATGTGTTTCACATTTGTCAACATTAACCAGTACACATCATCAGCAATTTCATACAACAACATATATTTTTTCTTTCATGTCTAGTTTTTTGCTAAAAAAAAAGCACATGCGGGAAGCTTTGCTTTTCTGTTTCAATTTGAAGAAATCGGCTGCCGAATCGCATCGAATGTTTGTGGAGGCCTATAGCGACAATGCTTTATCGAAAACAACGTGCAGAGATTGGTTTCGTCGATTCAATGACGACAATTTTAACCTGAATGACAAGAAGCGTGAAAATCGGCTCAGGAAGGTTGAGGACTGTCAATTGCAGGCTCTTTTGGACGAGGACGATATCCAATCGCAAAAAATGTTTGCCGAGCAATTGGGTATTTCTCAAGCAGCCATTTCCTTGCGGCTACATGCCATGGGGAAGGTTCAAAAGATCGGAAAATGGGTGCCGCATGAACTGAACGATAGGCAGATGGAGCGACGCCAAAACACATGCCAAATTCTACTTGCCAGACAAAAAGAAAGTCGTTTCAGCATCGGATTGACAGGCGATGAAAAGTGGATCCATTTTCAGAATCCTAAACGCAAGAAATCTTGGGTTGATCCCGCCCAACTATCAACATCTTCCTCAAGACTAAATCGCTTCGGAAGACGATGCTGTGCGTTTGGTGGGATCAGGAGGGTGTCATCTACTACGAGCTGTTAAAACCTGGTGAAACTGTTAATGTTCATCGCTACCACCAACAACTGATCAAATTGCTCGTGCTCTGTGTGAAAAAAGGCCGCATTATCGGAAAAGACAAGCTGATTTTCCTTCACGACAACGCACCATCGCACACGTCAACAATAGTCCAAAATTACTTGGAGACACTCAACTGGGAAGTGCTATCCCATCCTGCTTACTCACCAGACCTGGCACCTTCTGATTATGACCTGTTTTCGTCGATGGGCCACGCGCTCACTAAGCAGCACTTCGATTCTTACGAAAACGTCCGAAAATGGCTTGATGAGTAGTTTGCCTCGAAAGATGAGGAATTTTTTTGGTATACACAAATTGCCTGAAAAATGGGAAAAATGTATTGTTAGCGAGGGCAAGTACTTTGAATAAATTTGTTTTTGCTTCCTAGGAAAAAAAATGTGTTTTTCTGACTAAAAAACAACAGATTTAAGCTTATATATCTGTATATATATATCACAATCAGCATCATCGGAATTGAATTCCCTATTTTTAATAACTTCTTAATGTGAGATGGATGATTGCTTATCTTCCGAAGATTGCAGGAAATGTAATGGGACGACAAGTATCATATGCCGCAGGTTTATGTTAATAAGTAATAATT
>NW_012132099.1:0-2450 GCF_000143395.1 Atta cephalotes | reverse complement strand
TTTGTCTCTCTCTCTTCTCTCTCTCTCTCTCTCTCTCTCTCTCTCTCTCTCTCTCTCTCTTTCTCTCTCACGTGCTGGATTTTTATTTTTTTTCGTTCGCGTCTTGAACTCAGAATTAGTCTAAACTTTTCTTGATGCTTGTAGGTCGAAAGCGATCTTCGAATAGTTCAGTGGTCTAAAAAAACGGACGTGAGTTGCAGCTCGTGGAAATGGAGGTAGATCGATACAGTGATACATTTTGATGTATTGTCCGTTTTATAGTACAAAATCCGTTACAAAATACGAAATTTATTTATAACTTGAACGAATATAAATTTTTCATTCATAAATACGTCGATCAGAGGCTGATGAACAAAAGTTCTTATTGGACGAATAAATAAATCTGCCCATTTATTGATTTGTTTCTTTCGCGATTTTTATTGGACGCGTGATGAGGCGGAACGCAGGAACTCCGATTGTGTCTCTCCTTTTGTTTCTTTATTGTATTTTTTTTATTAATGACAGTAGCGCGACTGTGGCGAGGAGCGCAGTGTGGCGCTCGCGCTCCAACGATCGCGCTGTAAACGCGCTAAATAAAAAACGCCGAATAGAAGTTGTTAAGGAGGAAAGGGTTTAATTGCATTTTACGGCGCCTCGGACGAGCTCGGGTGGCTGCGCGGGGCACAACACTGGCTTTGATTTACGCGATAGCTGTTGCTATTTGCCGGTTGCGGCGGCCTCTCGATTTAACGTTGCGCTCATCAAGTTTCTAGGGAGAAGGGTCGGAGGGTAAAGTCGAGCATGGAAGAGTGCTAACAAAAGTCGTGCTGCTCGCCGTCGCGAAAAATTTCGCGGTAATAATGGAAGCGCGCCGTAAGATTCGTTCCCCTCGACGTCTCGCGGGATTTACCAGGAAGCGCAAGAGTAGAAAAGACGAAGGGTAGAAAAGAAAGAGAACGCGGCAAACCGTAGTCCTAGCGCAGTTATTTTACAGCTGCAGCACAAATTACGTTAATATTTTATATTCTTAATACTAAGAGATACTTTGACTTGTTATTTTATAATTATTGATAGCGTTTTCCATTGAATGAAAAGCGATATAAACAATATTGTGATATGAATGTATATCGTACACACGTTTGCAATCACAATATATTCAGTTTTCATTTTTTTTTTTATTGGGTTACCACATACAGATACGATATAACGGAGAAGAGTAACGAGTTTTACAATTTAGCTCTTATGTTCGCATTGACCATAGATAAAACGCTTTGCCGAGGCTGGACTGTTTTTTTTTCTTTCCTTGTGTCATCGACATACGTCAAGCTTTAGACTTCATCCTTTTTATTCTATCCCACGCGTCGTGGCGTGGCGTCTCGATGGACGCAGACGAGCCATTGTTGCTCGGCGTTTCAGAAAAAAGCTCACGGAAGGAAGGAGATTCACGCGCGCAGATACAAATGCATTTTATGCATACGGCCATGTGCATTTCCTGAGTCCATCCTTGTTACGAATTTTTAATCAGAGAAAATTCGAGTATGAAATTCGCGACGTTTTTGTTCGATGTTTTCCGTCCATCCGGATGAAAACGGTCACGATTCGTCGACTCGAAACCCTCGAATACATCCAGCTATAGAAAAGCAGATACAGTCGTCGCCATTGAATTATACCGAGTGTCCGTTACAATACAGAAAAAAGGAGGTGATAACAGCCTCGTGGCTTGACGCGAACTTTTTTAAACCATGCGGGAGATACGTTTCATTCGTGCTACACCAGTTGAAGGTGTTCGTCGAGTTTTGGATGGAGAAACAGGAGAAAAGCTAATAAAGCTACAATGCGTGTAAATTCGACGAAAATACAAACTACCGCATGAGGGAATAGAGAAACGTATTTAGATTCTGTAATCTAGAAACTGAAACATGTTTCTGCATGTTATTACTTTTTATTAAAACTAAATTACAATTTTGAAAATTAAAGTGTCTTTTGCAAGCAATGAATTTTAATCCTTTTAATAATTGATATTTCTTTTTCTTTTTAAATATTTTTAATATATGTTTTATATTTATATAAATTAATAAAAATAAGAAAAAAATAAATTTCGTTCTTTTATTATCATAGTTACTAGATTGTTGCTATTAACTTTGATATTTAATATGATGAGAAAATAATCATAAAGTAAATGTGTAAAGAGCACAACGCTACAATAATAAAAAAGAAAATTGTATAATCTTTGCAGGTATAATGGCCACTCTTAATAAATTATCTCCGCTATTAGATAGCAAATTCTAATGATTATTTATGGAATCATTTGTTCAATAACCCGCTATTATCTCATGACTAATATTCCAATACACAATAGCCGATATTTATTATAATGTATTTTCATTCATTTTGAAATGTTTTCTACGTACATTTTAGCATTTAATAATAAAGTATTTTTTTATTCTTCTTAAACTTGAACGTACTACATG
>NW_012132098.1:0-2444 GCF_000143395.1 Atta cephalotes | reverse complement strand
CTAAATAAATAATAATTAAATTAATAAAATTAATAAAAATTTAAAAACTTAAAAACTTTTAAAATTTTAATTTAGTTAGTTTATTTACTTACTACTACTATTCTTTCTTCTACTATATACACACACACACACACACACACACACACACACACACACACACACACACACACACAAAACAATTCTTTAAGCAAATATTCGTGATTTTATTTAAAGCCTTGAATAAAATAATTTTTGTCATAATAGTTTTTTATTTATTACAATAGATCAATATGTAGTTGGAAAGTTAAAAGATCCTGTGAGTTTTTTTTTACATCTTTCATATTAAAATCTCTAAAGTCGCTGGCATCAGAAAATTCGCAAGAAACAATGACACGGACACGATAAAAGTCAAAAAGAAATCCTTTTTCCATCAAAAGTTTGAGTAGCCGAGCAGCAAGCAAGAAAATGCGGCTTCGTTAAAAAACAAGAATGCTCTGTCTTGTACTGTTTGTTATTATATTGAGAACCAGCAACTATCGGTCGCGATGCGAGTGACATTGTATTTTTAAGTCTTATAAGCTTCTGTTTATTGTGCATGAAAAATATACGCCGAAATGATTGCGCCCGGGTTTCAATGTTTACTCTATGGAGAACGTGGAATAAAAACATTTCTCCCAGGCTAGCGCATATGCGACATATTCACGAAATCGTACCTGAAATGCGTTTGTTTTCGAACAATTATCACGACCACGTAGACAAAAATATTTTCTATTAAAGTATGCAAGAGAGCGGAACAATATTTTTTTTATAGCGCTCAAAAGCTCTGCGACGATCTCATTAAATTGTCTAATTGTAATATTTACTGTCATATTCCTTTCCTTAATTGTTCACATAAATTAATAACACGTGTGAGTAATACGAAATATATTTTTAAAATTGCCGAAACGTAAATGTAATGGCCTAAATTAATTGGATAAAATGTATCCAGAAATACAATTATCCGCGCACGTAAAATATATACAAATTCTTATTCATGATAATCAATATAGACGCAATATAGACGCAATCAGTTGCCAGTATCACAATATTAATTCTAAAAGAGCATGTTAAATTCAGTATCAAATTCTAGTTTGGAATATAACGCTTATACAGTTATACGTGTTCAAATATTAACAATATAGTTTTTATTGCATAATTATCGGAATATTTTGATATTCAACAATTTTTTATTGTTTTTAATGACTTGATTTTTCTTATATTTCTTATATTTTCTTAAGATAATATAATATATAATATTTTCCCAAGATATTATAATACACTCGACTTGTGTGAGTAATCCATCAATATGATATATAATATGTATGATTTATACGTCTCATAACTTCCTCATTTTGAATCAGAACTTAATATTCTAGATTTCTATATTCTAGATTTTTTCTAGAATCTAGATTTTATTATGATAACCTTACAATTTTTAAACATTTTGATGACGTAAGAAAATGCATTTTCTCTTCTCCGCAAATATCTCATTATCTGCGAATCTCGACGTTTCATCTTGGCTTTCTGATATCAATTAATTAGTAGAGTACAATCAGAGATTACGATAAAATGCAGAATCTCGTGCCGTCGCGACGGGCACGATTCCCTGGAAATCGTTCGCGTCGTGATGCAAACTCGTTTCCGGCGCATTATTTCCCACGTAAATTCTATGGCCGGCGATAGGAAGAAGTTAAATGACGAAACAAACAGCACCGCTTAGAAGTTGGTAACCCAACGCGAGGGAAGAAGTTGCGGGTGGGTGCGGGAAAGTGAAATCAGATTACAAAAGATTGCGGTGAAGAGTGCCCTCCCCCTCAATTCTCCCGCACCCGCATCGCCTGCCAGTGAAACAAACCTCGGGCGATGGCAAAGAGCTAGCTGAAAGCTAAGAGAAGGATTGAGGAGGAGAAAAACAGGTGCAACTGCTGCTCGTGGCTAAATCGAGTTTCGAGAGAATTTTCCTCGGGGTCTCATCCGCGAATTTTAGTGGTCGCGTCTCGATGTACAATGTCCGACTCGAAGTAGTAATCGAACGTTTTTGTCAGACACGTCGGTTCAAGTGTTGACCGGCAGATGGCGCCAGAGAGGCCGTAAACCATGGTCTGGCTCGTTACGGTCGCTATCTACTTTATTGCTCAATGTAGAAGGCAATTTTTTACCGATTTTTTCCTTGAATCTTCTTGTCCAGCACAAACTCGCTTCTTAGTTTCTATCTGATGTCTTGGTTCATTAACTATTGTAGCAATTTTTATATCAATCTGTGTTTTTAAAATGTATTTAATTTTATTAACGTAATTTCTTTATTTATCAATTTTTTTTTAAACAAATCAACGAAAAAGACACACACACACACACACACACACAGAGAGAGAGAGAGAGAGAGAGAGAGAGAGAGAGAGAGAGAGAGAGAGAGAGAGAGAAGTAAT
>NW_012132097.1:0-2449 GCF_000143395.1 Atta cephalotes | reverse complement strand
ATATATATATATATATATATATATATATATATATATATGTGTGTGTGTGTGTGTGTACGCGACCGTGCACATTGGGTGTCCCAGATTACCTACTGTAACCCTTTCCACGATTTGCTTGAACAGTTTAAGATCGACTTGATTTCCAGAATACAAATATATTAATATAACAACTGTTACGTTAGAAAATGTTATTACAATACTAATTACTTTTAGCTGCAATGTTTTACTGTTAGGCCCGCATATTCAAAACTCATTTTCATCGATAATACGCGCTTTTATGTCTGAAATTCTATACATTGTTAAATTCATATTGTCAACTTATTCTCAATTAGAATTATTTTTATTTTTAATTAATTTCATAGGTCGCTACTATTCTATTTAATATTCGTTAATTTAATTAAAATAATGAAGTTAAACAATTTAACTCAAGGAAATGTAATAAATTTAACTCAAAAGTTTATTAATTATTAATTATTATTTACTAAATGTATGTTAATATAAACGTGTAACATAAAGTTGTTTACTTTGCAATTAATTATAGAAATGGATTGATTTACATTTTGACATATATAAAAGTTAAAAATAACAAAACGTTACACTAAAGGGATTGGGTTACTATTACTCCTTCGATATCTAATAGTGTAATATACAAACATATATATGCTAAATATGTGCTAATATCATCAAAGCGCGTTCTGAATACAGGCCTTAGTGTTTTGAAGCTATAATAAATTTGATACATTGATGCGAAGGGAAGAAATGCCATTTGAAGAAGTACTTATGAATTCTTTGAAATATTAGATTGACTCGAAATCAATCGTTGAATCCGTGAAGAAAAAATATGGGAACAACGGTGTCCTGGGACAACCTGTATATTATATCTTGGTGCTATTGACTGTGTATGTGTGCGCGTTCGAACCTCGAGTAATTACGTTACTCGACGAATTAATTAGCCGACAGGCGACGGTTATCAATGCGAAGGGTACGCGTGCGGTTAGGCAGATATCGATCGACGTATTCGTACCGCATTGTCGACAAGCGCTAAAGATCGATTGACGATCGACATTGATCTCTTTTACTCGATGCATTATCGCTAATAATGTCCCGTTTGCGACATGTGTATCTATCAAATTCGTCACAGCTTTTTCGTGTGCATTTTTCTTCTTGCAATTCTAACAATCACGAGATCGCTCGATTAATCACTTTTTGTATTGTAACATTATCGCCAATGTCCGTTATTAATTGACTGCTGTAGAATGTCTATATATATGTAGGTCAAGTTTTTATAATAATATTACAAATGCTTTTTTCGAAACGGTTGGGTTTTATAATAAGAAAATAATTTTAATACATATCGAAATTATATAACTAAAATGATTTCTCATTTTATCACAAGTTTCACAGCGAAAAATGTGAAAGTTTTATATATTGGGAGTACAAAGTTCGGTCCATTTTTTTGTGTTCAAAAATGCATTTATTTCAAAACAAACTGAATGAACAGATCAATTAAAGTTGTCCATCGCTGCCTACTACTTTTCCCATCTCTCAGGCAATTCTCGAAAAAATGACTCGTCTTTGGAGGCGATCCAATTTTCGATTTCTGCGAAAGAAGTGAATCGGTGACTTGCTGCATCCTTCGGAACAATCAGTAATCAGAAGGAGCAATACGGCGGGTGCGGTAAAACATTCCATTTGAGCGTTTCCAAATATTTTTTTACTTTAGCGACATGAGGCCAAGCATTGTCATGAAGAAGAATAACTTTATCATGTCTTTGCTCGTATTCCGACCGATTTTCTCGCATTGCATGGCTCAAACGAATCAATTGTCGATACCGATCGCTCGTAATGGAATCGCCGGTTTCAGCTTATAGTAAACAAGACTCTTTTGGTCCCACCAGATACAGAGCATGATCTTCGAATTATGAATGTTCGGCCGTGGTGTTGATGTTGAGGTCGATGGCAACGATTGACTGGGCTTAGCATAGTTTTTTCTTCTTGGAGTTGTAGAATATCTCCACTTCTCATCTCCAGTCACAATCCGATGCAAAAAACCTTTTCTCTGTTGTCTTTGAATCAGCTGTTCGTAAGTGAAAAATCGCCTTTCAATGTCTCTCGGTTTCAGTTCATAAGGCACAATTTCCTTGTTTTTGAATCATTCCCATGGCTCTCAATCGTACAGAAACGGCTTGTTGAGTTACCCCCAATGATTCTGCAAGCTCCTCTTGCGTTTGACTCTGATCTTCTTCGAGTAATACCTCTAATTCTTTGTTTTCGAATTTTTTTCGCTGTCCAGAGCGAGGCTTGTCTTCAACGCTGAAATCTCCATCCTTGAAATGTCGAAACTATTCCCTACATGATTTATCAATTGGAGCAGTGTCACCATAAACTTCGACAAGCATTCGATGGGCTTCAGCCGCACTTTTCTTCCAATTAAAGCAGAAAATCAAAA
>NW_012132096.1:0-2450 GCF_000143395.1 Atta cephalotes | reverse complement strand
ACACACACACACACGCCCGTACGCTGCACGCACGCACGCACGCACGCACGCACGCACAGTTACGTTATTCAAATAATGAGTTCGATTCAAGAAGTTTTTTCCAGTGATGCAACGCTTGACTTTTTTCTTTATTTCATTTTGATTCTAAACGAGAGGTGAAACTCACTCTACATAATTTATATAACTTGAAAGAAATCTATGGACCTATATGTATATCTTTTCTTTATTTATTTTAATATCTACATGTATATATATATATATATATATATTATATCATGTATATTATGTATACATATATATTATATATTTTATAAAAATTATAAAATTATAAAATATATAATATAGAGTGATCGACAAAAATAAAAAGCCACCTCCACAGTTATCCTCTTTCATTTTATAATAATAAAAATATTAAAATAATGCTGCTTTTATTGATGAAATAGGAAGCATTTATAATTTATTTCGAATTTTATCCAAAAAGTCACATAAATTATTCTTTATCTTTCAAGTATATCTATATTTCTTAAATATTGCTATTTCTTAAATTGACAAAATAAAAAAGCCACTAACGTCTTGTATAATATGTACAGTACTTCGTGATTATATTATTTGTTTTGAAGTTTATCATATTCGCGTTATTACATTCAGTTCACGTCATTGAATTCATTTGTTTCCGACATCAGTTTGTTTTGCTTATTATCCAAAGTTCATAAATTTATTACATTAAATGGAAAGAAAATCAATTTCGATACAGATCCGATCTAATTGTGCGGGACATTAAAAAAAGTTTTTTCTCAATGGAACATTGCTAAAAACTATGGAATAAGTAGAAGAGCAGTAGAACAAATCAATAGGAAGTTTCAGTCAACTGGATCTGTGGCAGATAGAAGCGGAAGAGACCGAAAACGAGCAACGTCCAAACAGGAGGATATAAAAATAGTCTGAGAAGTTAAGAAAAATTCAAAGATTACTGTCAGAGAAATTCAGAAAAACTTCATGAATCTTCATGTTTCTGCACGGTACGTCGCAGACTTCGTGAAGCAAATTTACATAGCCGGTTCGCACATAAACGATTTTTCATCAGCGCTATCAATAAAGAAAAACATTTGCAATTTGCTCGAAGGTATGCAAATACATCATTAGACTTCTAGAAAAAAATTCTATGGACAGATGAAAATAAATTCGAGTTATTTGAGCAAAAGAAGCGGATTAGAATCTGGAGAAAACATGAAGAGGAACTTTAAGATCGACATATTCAGAAAACTGTAAAACATGGTGGAGGAAATATTATGATCTCTTTAGGGTGTTTCTCTTGGGTAAGTCAAAATTGATGGGATTATGACAGCAGATGTTTATATTGATGTAATGAAAATTTGGAAGTGTGCTGAAGATCAGATTAGAAAATAATTTTATTTTTCAACAAGATAATGACCCGAAACATACAGCAGAGAGAAGTCAGTCTTTTTTTCATTCCTATCGCATCAAACAGTTCGAATGGCTTCCGCAGATTTAAACCTTATTGAAAATCTGTGGGCAATTCTGGATAATAGGGTTGACAAATACAGAACTAACAAGAACTCCTATTTTGAAGCATTACTGGCAGAATCTGAATTCACAATATTTGAAAAATTTAATTGAAAATATATCAAGGAGACTTCAAAAAGTTATTAAGGCTAAAGGAAGTCATATTAATTATTATAATTAGAATTATATTGCTGTTTTCTAAAATAAAAACACTATATTATGTTAACTAGCTTTTTTATTTTGTTACATTTAAATATGTAATCTTTTAGAAATCAACATTAAGCTTTTAGAAATCAGCATTATACATTAAATAAAAAATTGATTCTTTTTTTTATTAGGTGTACAACTTTGCTTCCGCCGTTTCCCTGTAGATGGCTTTAGCGGTAAGTGGTAATCGAAATAGAGCATAGACGTCATACAATAAACTTGGGCATCTGTCAACATAACCCCATAGAAACATTAATCGATTTGTGTCTGCATCATAAAGTTATTCTCGATTGAAAATGTCAGTTTACGAGCCAAATTCTCGTCATTTGTGGGAGGTTTTAATTTTTTGCTTTAATATGAAGAAATCTGCGGCTAAAGCTCATCGAATGCTCTCAAATACTTATGGTGAGGCCGCTATTAGTGAAAGAACGTGTCGTGAATGGTTTCAACACTTCAAGAACGGTGATTTTGACGTCCAAGGTCATGCTCTGTATTTGGTGGGACCAGCTCGGCATAGTGTATTATGAACTGTTAAAACCGACTGAAACAATCACAGGTGATCGGTATCGAACGCAATTGATGCGTTTGAGCCGAGCATTGAAAGACAAACGGCCGCAATACAACGAGAAACACGATAAAGTGATTTTGCAGCATGATAATGCTCGACCCCATGTTGCGAAAGTGGTCAAGATACTTGGAAACGTTGAAATGGGAAATCC
>NW_012132095.1:0-2450 GCF_000143395.1 Atta cephalotes | reverse complement strand
ACTAATATAAACTATAAAATATAATTATATAATATAAACTATAAAAATCAAAGTTTTAAATGTTCTAGCTGGATCTTAATGCTTGTATGATTCTTGTGTGAATTTATGTACTACATATATAGTCCCCAGAAACATTTCGAAGATGCGAATAAGCATCAAAAATTTATTAAATTGTTAGTCAATTTAACTCGTGATATTATTGCGATAGTTTAGTAGAGTTAGTGTTTTAAGATAATTTCGGTGTGCGTTTCTGGGGACTACATACGTAGTATATAAATTCATACAAGAATCATACAAGCATTAAGATCTAGACCATTTAAGACTTTGATTTCTATAGAAAAACTTAAATTTTACTTAAATTTTAAGAAAAATTATCTTTAATTATCTTTAATTATTTATAAATAAAATATTATACATATAGATTAATTGTTAATATATTAGTCAAGATATAATCCAAATTAGTGAAAGAATATTTTAAGATTAGTAGCTTAAAATCGTCGAATTATGAATTCGACACAATATAATTTTTCGTAATTAAAATTTTTCTACATACAAATTTGGAAAACAATCAGATTTTATCTTATCTGATGTGCATTTTATTTCTGAGTGCCAATCATGCATTGTATAGACAAAGAAAGTCAGGGGCGAATCGAAAGAAGGGGGGGCGAAGGGGGGGGCAAGGGATCCTGTATAGTCGGCCAGAAGGAACATAATGTTTTCATTAGGTCGCGATCATTATCTGGCCCAACTGAACAAACGAGCGAATGCCACGAGCGGCATAGCGCGCACGTATTAAGACGAATGGCCGCGGCGATCTGGTAATTAATTACGGCCTCCCCCAGTGTTACTAATATTAATTAATTCTGTGCGTCCTCGGGACCCACGCAGTGCGCGTGACCCCGCACTGACTGATGCGCGGGTCATCGCCTAGACGAAATCGTTGAGGATTGCGAGCCACCTGTTCGGGGAATCGTCTCTGGCGCTGCTTCTCACACACTTGAGTCATTAATTATCATACTTGACGGTGTATGTATTACATATGTGTGTATGTGTGTGTATGTATCTGTGCCTGCATGCGGTTCTTTGTGAATCAGTGCATGTATTTCTTTTCTACACACACACGTGTGTGTGTTAATGAGTACACTGAGAAAGAGGTCAGGTCGCTTTCAATCAAATTATCAATAGCGTTAATTCAAACAAATATCAAGCGGTACATTGTATATACAGCATACAGTAAATATAACATATAAAGATAGTGGAATACGCATCTTGGTTGATTCCTTTAAAACGACCGGCATAAGATAGATATTGATTATTAGAATAAAATATGTTAGTTATAATATTATAGAATAATTTTTAGTTAATTCCAGTTTTATATTTTATGCTGTAATATTTTATTATATTTTTTATTTTATAAGAAATATTTATACTATTGTAGAATTTCTTAGGCCGATTTCACAATATATGGTTACCTAAAGATTAAAGGTAACCAAGAAATTCATGAATGAATTTCATTGATAAATCTGTTGGTAACTTTTAATTTTTAGGTAATCATATATTGTGAAAATGGATCTTAGTAACAGATCCATGCAGCACGGAAGCTTGTAGCAATATTGTTACAACATTTGCAATATTGCTGAAATGTTGCAACGCTGCTAAAATAACCAGTGTTATATGTAAAATACACGTATATAATTATTAAATATATTCTTTTTTATTATAACAATAATTATCTTCTTTGATTCATGGTACTTTGATTCATACAAATTTATTTCGAGTTTCAAAAACTATCAAGGTGACAAGACAATAAAAAATTTTCTGAACGATAAATTTATAGCTCTTCTCACTGATCGGCGATGCAACGATCAGTGGAGCGATGATCCGAGAGAGTAACAGAGAGAAGAACCGCCGGCAAAAAGAAATAGAGATACATCGACGCATTCTTCGTGTGACAGGACGCGTTAATACGCATCCGTGCGATCTGACGAATCGATCCAAGAAATGACGTATCGTCGTACGCCGCGGGCTTGTCGATTCGCAAATGAAAAAACTTTTATGAGATGGTGCCCTGCGGCTGATTCAACGCGTTTCTTGCGCGTGACCCTTATATTTGAATCTGCGTGTGATCAACATGGTAGGTGATTCTATCGAATTGAGGTTTCATCATATTTAATAAATTATAAACGACATAAAGTTTAATTCTTACAATTTATTTATTTTACATGATACTACAAGAATAATAAAAACTATTATATTCATTTAAAGAAAATTGTGCATTAATTACTATACTGATTAATCAATTTCACTTTTATATTTTGAAAATAATGCAAATTATACTGCTATTTAAAAAATAAATTATTTTAAATTAAAAAGAAGTTTCGAACAAAAAACAATCAAATTTTATCGCTTTTATAATCGATAAATCAATTCAACAAACTTTAATTTGTGTA
>NW_012132094.1:0-2452 GCF_000143395.1 Atta cephalotes | reverse complement strand
GAGAGAGAGAGAGAGAATTAATCACGCAATTTGCTAAAAGAATTCTATCAATATCATGCAACATTTTTTAAATATATCCATTGTCTATTATCTATATATTATATTAAAAAAAAATAATATTTAAAAAAAAGACAATCAATGTGATAATCGAAAATTGACTATATGAAGCAATAGAAAATTTGATTAATAAATACGGAGATAAATTATGCTACGTATCTCATACAGAGAAAGATCTTTAGTAGTAGTGATTTCATCGAATCTGATAAAACTCTTGATCAGGCACAGATTATTATTCAACGATAATGGTAACGCTAATGCCAGATTTACACGAAGCCAGTGAAAGCAAGTCAAGTAGTCACGTTATTCAGCCACTTGTTCCATAATCATCTCTGACTACCTTTCCTCCCTATTGAATTTTGAATGCGAAACCAGCATTCAACTAACAAAAAGAGGACATACGAACTCTTCACGGATTTTGATCTTCTTCAGTGTCAGGATGATGAATCTATATAAAAAATAAAATGTGCCGTGTTTGAGTGTTTTGTTGAATAGGTATTAAGTAAATAATATTTTTTATATAGTAGAAAGAATGAGTACATAGTACATGTATATGAGTATATAATATTTTTTAATATATGAAAGGAACCTAATCCGCATTAACTTTAATAGAATTTATAGAAAATTGAATGACATGAATTAATTTTCACATAAACGTAATTTACAATGTGGCGATCAGAAAAGATCAACGAAAAGATCAACAATCATTTAATAATAAATAATTTTTAAGCTATGATGTATTTAAAGATGTTCTGCATGAGTACAAGTTTTACACCATAGCTCAAAAACTATCCTTTATTAAATTTTGTGTCAATAACCTTTTGTTCGCCATATTGCAAGTTACATTATACCTACATGAAAATAAACTCATTCCATCGGGATTCAATTTTCTATATAATTAGTGCGAAATTCTTTCACATTAACACTAGAACCGCGGCTGTATTATTTTTTACATCCGATAATTTTATTTTTTCCAGTTAATTTTCATTAACAAAGCTACTATATAATATAAATACAGACTTTGAAATTACAATACTTTAGTATCAATAAGAATATATTATTTCCAAAAATCATAATAGAATAATATGATAGTAATAACTCATAGTAGTTTTGGGGAAGGTCGAAATCGCGGTGGTAACATTAAAAAATAATACTTACAAGGTTTATTTACCAAAAACGTTCGGACAGGCCATAATTTGTTTTCGATGTAGGAAGATGTTATCATGCTAGAGGAGATCAAAATCTGTCCTTTGAAGGGTTCACTGTGTCCTAAGTTTGTTCGTGTCGCATGCTCCAGCTTGCTCCAATGTGCTCCTCATTTCCTACTCACTTCAACGAGTGCGTTAGAGTAAGTAAATGCTATGGTAGGAGCATTTTAGAGCATGTTAGAGCATGCGATGTAAACAAATCTCTATTCTTGTAAGTTAAGCCACCGCAATACAATGCTCGCCGAAATCAAGTGTTTCGAAATTCGGTGTCGAAACGAAGAAATCTCCATACAAAGGAAAGAAAGGGGTATATTTGCTTCAATCGAAATAATAGTGAATCGACAACTCTTGTTACTCGCTACACTAATCTCCCTATCGAGTTCATATAGCTTTATAGTCCTTCATTTCTTTCAGGGAGGAAAAGTGAGCAAGCGAGCGAGCGAGCGACTTACCACTCGGCTCGATCTGCTTTTATCGGCGTTCGTATATTCCTGACTAATGCCGGGTTTATGCTGCGAATAGTGGGGAGGTAAGTCGAGTGGCAAATTACTCGCTTACCTTCCCCGGCGAACGACACGACGACGATACAGAAGTTTAAGCTGAGTAACCCGCAATCATTCCCGTGCGTCTCAACGGGTTTACAATTTTCGCTATTTTTGGAGTAACCTACTGCACGCGATCCGTCCCCGTGAACTTCCATCTCGGTGAAAAAAGAAAAATGATAGGGATGAGAGTAAATGATTTTTATAGCATTCGAACCATTTTATCCCTCCCGATGCCACCTTATTGTGAGAAACGACGAAACTCACCGAGTAGGAGCAGCTTAAGTTCCCTTCTGGCATCCCGCTTGTCTCTTCGCAATTGCCGTTCGATTTCCTGGTTGATGCGTTTCTGTTCCTTCGCCTCTTCCGATAGGCAGCACGCCATGGCTCAGAACAGCGGAATCCTCCTTTGACGGAGGAGGTTATGACAGCGAAGAAGGAGGAAGAGGAGAAGGAGGAAGAGGAAGAGGAGGATAAGGAGGAGAAGGAAAAGGAGGTGACAAGGGGGCAGGAATATAGGGGAGGTCGTGGACGAATGTGAAGGAAGGGAAAGAGGAAGGTGTATGAGCGATTCGCAGTGACAGCGAGCGCTGCTCGCCGACCGGCGGCGACCTTCGTTGCGGCTGCTGCTCCTCTCTCTCTCTC
>NW_012132093.1:0-2452 GCF_000143395.1 Atta cephalotes | reverse complement strand
CCTCCTCTCTCTCTCTCTCTCTCTCTCTCTCTCTCTCTCTCTCTCTCGCAACACACAGAATCCTTCATGTCAACCAAATTTCTCCTTCCGTTTGATAGCGCGGAATTCCTGTCTTTTGTCATTAGATCAGGACTACTGACTGGCAGTCGCGCTAAATTGACGCGTAGCGTAATTACAGGTTAGCAATTTCCTCGTAGTGGTTAAAGTGATAAACAACCGCACTAATTATTCGGCTGTATTGATTATGGGTGTATGCAGAGGGGAGGATTTGTGGAGGAGTTGAAAATCCTCCTCCAAGAAAAAAACAGTTTGTTGAAGTATATAAAAATTTAATTAAATACAAATTTGAAAATAACTTTATTTGAAATTGAAATAAATGTAGTATGCTCGAACTAGTTATTGAAATGTCAAAACTTTTTTACCTAATTATTTTGATAGTCCAACAAAATTATTTTCAGATTTGTGCTTAAATTTTTATATTCTTCAGCAAAACTGTTCTTTTTGTACAGTTTGAAGATTTTTCTTCAGCGAATTTTTTTTTATTGAGAACGCATGAGCTACGCATTGATCAATGATGATCGTTTAACTTGTCGTAAAAATAATTTTCATAATTTAATTGGTTCTCCTTGTTAAAATTTAGAAAGGATTGGCAAGCATCTTCTGTCCTCCTTGTGTAGTCCATAAGTAATTTAAGTCTGTCAAAAGAAAAAAAATGCAACATATTTTTGTTCTTCTTAATTACAATTAATTACGACTGATTATATGGAGTTCTTTATTTTAAAAAAACAGAAGGAAAATTAACTGTTCTACATGCAAATTTCGCTCTTTTAATATCGCGAATTCATGTTTGTACGTAATTTACCTTTCCAATGAATCACAAGCAATTCGTGAAAATAAAGTCACTGGAATCGCGTGTTGCGAATAAACTTTTTCGACCTCGCTCGAACGGGGTTCCGAAACTTTTTTCCCAACGATTTTCCAATGTGACGCTTATACCTCACGAAATTTTTACGTTGTAGGTTGTGATTCCCTCGTCTTTTTCCAAGAAACTTTTGATTCCGTTCAATCGCTGTATAATTCCCTCTGACCTTTTCGCATTCCACAAAGCAATTGTCGCGACTGTACGCGCCATTTATGCTGTCACAAGGCCAAACGTAGTAAGTGACGCATAATTGCAACGATTGTCGCATAATTGCGCAGATTATAAAAATTGCGATCAGTTTATTATTAATCTACATTTATTGACTAGGACTATAAGATTTTTCCCAGTAGATGTTCAAATATTTTTTTAATTACTAATTAGTAATTACTACAAACACATGAAATTGTAATATATGTTCTAAAAGATAATATCAACGCATAAATTAACAATTTTTGCAATAGTTTGAAAATGAAAAGGAATAATGTAATTCTTCAGTATGCTTTTTTCTTTTCGTAAAAACAAATTAAAAAAAAAGATACTGTATACGAAAAAGATGTCGTAGCCCAACCCCCATTTTGTGCCAGAAATGATTTGACAATTCAGGAGAAATAAATCTCGAAGATATTTCACGCTTTCATCGACTAATCACTGATATCGACTTTATGAGAAAGAAAGATAATAAAGCTTATTGATAGATGACGGAAAGTTATCGAATAAAATGATGTAGTATATTTGTTCAATTAAAAATACTTCTAATGACATTTGAACTTTATTCAAACGATCTTATTATTCCACTATTATAATAAATCATTCGCCAACGTTGAAATTTAGAATAACACATTAACGCATTTATAGAGTCTTACGTATTAACGTTACGAATTTATACAATTCGAAAGTTTCCGACGTTTCATGTTAAAACGTCGGACCGACTTTTCGTTCGTTCGTTTGGGTCCGAGATCGCAAAAGTACCGGCGGTATCACGAGGTGCCAACTCATTTGGATCTCATCCCTCAGACACCCCAGGGTATAATCCGTTTGAATTACAGTCGTCAACCCCGTTGCCTCCAGACACGCCTTTACGATCCATTCGTCGAGAGATCGAGCACCTGTTAAAGGTTTCCAGGAAGGATGATGCCGCATTGGGATTATTCAAAATGCTGACCTCTTCGGACCGTGCAGTATTCATTTGCATTATTTTGTCTTCATTGGAATTTATGATTCCGTAGCGAAAATACATATTTTGCGGTCGCCAAAAGCGTTCTCTGTTTATGTGAATTTTAATTCATAATATTTAACTTCTCGTTCGTCACATCTAAAACGTCGTGTCGAATTCCTATTATAATTCAAGATTATTCATAGATCAATTTTATCAAAAAATGAAATCACTTTGATTACGTTGAAAAAAAAAGTAAAATAATTATAGTCGAGAGCTCTATTTTTACAGTTATATATTTATATTATTTACACACACACACACACACACACACACACACACACACACACGCGCGCGCGCGCGCGCGCGCGACGAAG
>NW_012132092.1:0-2454 GCF_000143395.1 Atta cephalotes | reverse complement strand
TTATATATATCTATACATGTACATATAATTTTAATAAGATATAAACTTCTTTAAATTTGTTTTCTTTTTCTAAAAAATTAGAGGGAGAAGACAAACTTACTAAAACATATTTCTAATTTTACGTTTTCAATCTTTTTTTTCACTATTCTTTTTTCTATTCACTATTGCACGACGATGTTACATGTCGAATGAAAAGAGTGCAATATGGTGCAGTTAAAATGAACACACCCGCCATGTCTCGATATTCTCAGCAGGTAAAGCAAGTTAAGTAAAGGAGGTAAAAGGCAAACCGGTGGAAGAGGAAGGAAAGAGGAAAATCATTTGCAAGTTATAGCATTCGCGTCGTAATGCCGTTCGAGCGAGCACCAACGTAGCGACGAATAATTATATGATGTACCAGGACACGGGCGAAGGACGAAACGTCATATGAGTTGTCGCAAACAGTCTTGGTTTTAACCTAATTTCATTCGTACCTGTTTTCCAAAAGAATCTCAGGTGGGTTTGTCTCCTCAGCGACAAGAACTTGATGTCCGATCCTTGTCGAGAATAACCGCTATCTTGCTTGAAGCAAATTCGTCGTCCTTGCATCGTATAATTTCATTTTTCTTGATACTTTTGATCGTTCGATTTAAGTAATAGGGAGTTTTTGCAATAACGTGGATCCAATCACATTTTCCTTTCCTTAATTAATTGTTAAAAAGAAGATAACATGACCTTAACGTTCGCAACGTATCTGAATAAATGGTATTGCAAAATCTCCCTAATAAGTTGCATATGGAAACGGATTGCGCAATGCGTACATGGTATGTGAAATTTAAGATACCGTTAAGTACGATACTCTCTCCGGGACATCGTTGAATTGAAAAATTTGTATCGCTCAATATTTATCTTTTTTTTTCTTCTTATTTTGTATCAACATGTAAGAGGTAAAACCTAAAACTTTTGCTAAGATATATTTATTATTAAGCTACATTTGTTCAATGCAACTTGCAAATTTAGCATTTCTTCTTTATAAATTCCTTGAGATTTTATTACTTCAGCATTTAAGTGATGTGTTATGTTTTTTTTTGTTTATAGTAGTTCTCTGTACATGAAACATGATGTCTAATGGTATTCAGAATCTGACTGAGCAAATTGAAGATACCTCAATGGGGAATAATGTACATCATTCGTCATTGGTATCATCGCCATCGTCGGCCTTGAATTCTCCCCTCATGAAGCTATCTTCGTATTTTCTGGCAGTACGACCGTGGTCGCTGAGTGCGTCGTTGATGCCGACACTTCTCGGATCAGCGCTTGCATATCGACTACCAGGCCTAGCAAGCTTCAATTGGATATCGTTATGCCTTACTGTGCTTATAGTGTTTTGCGTGCATGGTGCTGGTAATGTAGTGAACACTTATTTTGACTATGTGAAAGGCGTTGATAGTAGAAAAAGCGACGACAGAATATTGGTAGATGAGTTACTGTCCAAAGACGAATTGGTTACATTGGGGGCATTCCTATACGCAGCAGGATGTTTAGGATTTGTCTTACTGGCAGTCCTCTCTCCTGCAAAGATGGAGCATTTGGCTCTTGTGTATTTTGGAGGTCTGTCCTCCTCCTTTCTCTATACAGGAGGTATAGGATTGAAATATATCGCTCTGGGCGATGTACTTATCTTAGTTATATTCGGTCCAATTTCAGTTCTATTTGCGTTTATGGCGCAAACTGGTTATGTTGAACTAGGAACAATTTATTACGCGATACCACTTGCCTTGAATACTGAGGCTATTTTGCATAGTAACAACACGAGAGATATGGAAAGTGACGAGAAAGCAGGAATCGTAACACTAGCTATTTTAATAGGTTATACCGCGTCTTATGTTTTGTATGCTTTTTTACTATTTACACCATATATAATTCTTATAGTAGTGGCGTTTAGATATTCCCTCTGGTTTGTACTGCCAGTGATCACTTTACCGACTGCCTTTAAAATAGAAAAGGACTTTCGCAATCCGCATAGAATTCAAAACGTGCCTAAACGGACAGCTGGATTAAATTCGTTTCTAGGTATTTTATATGTTCTCGCTTGTTTACTCGTGGGTTCGCTTCCTTATTTGTAAATTATTCATGAGGCATCATCGTCCTGGATTACTCTTTCTATTCCGTTGATATTTTTTTTTCAGCGAGAAATTTTTTCATCTTGTAATTAAAGACTTGTAATTAAAGATATAATTGTTCAGAGCAGAAGAAAAGTTTGAAACATGAGTTGTTTTATTCATTTTCATACATCAATTATGTTCAATGTAACTTTCTGCCATCTCGTAACATAATTCAAATATTGTTATTATTTGCAAGGGTAATCCAAGACTGACATTTTTGACGAAATTAGACTTTATCAATATATATATATATATATATATATATATATATATATATGTATATATATATATATATAATAATAATATATCG
>NW_012132091.1:0-2456 GCF_000143395.1 Atta cephalotes | reverse complement strand
ACACACACACACACACACACACACACACACACACACACACACACACATACACACACACACACACACATTTCCCAGCTAGATGCAAGCGAGGCGTATCGATAAGCTCTCTCGTTGGTATCGATCACCATATTCCCACGTTTATTCTCTCTCCGTTTCTTATATCGTGTTTTACACCTCTACAGTTCGAATGCGCGAAAGCAGGAATTCTCTCTTACGATGTCTCGGGGTCTCTCTACATTTTGAATACGAATTATGTGTGCGTGCCTGCGGCAGGCGTGACTATCGTGTTCGCGTTTGCCCGCGAGAGACAACATGCGGCCGGTGGTCGTCCGCACTCACGCACATACACGCATGTACACGCACATACACACTTAAGGTACAGACACATGCGTGGTCACGGTAGACCAGCACTCTCACGCGATATCAGGGACTTGGCGGAGAATTGAGTTTGTTGAAATAACCTTTTCGCGAGAGCCGCATTCGTGCAATGCAAACTGTTATCCGACAGGAATCCGAAAGCCCGCAATGGTTAACAGTAGTTTTTTAAGTAATACACGCAAACGGATTCTCATTTATCACGGACGCTCCGCTTACTTTCTATCCGACTTATCAACAAATCGATGCGATTAAATCACACTTGATAACCATATCTTTGTGCTTATACCGGGCTCACAATTGGAATCATTCATGAGAAACTGTATAAATATAATATAATGTAATAAACATATCGCTCTTTTACTAAAAAATTTATTTCTTGACACGCTTGATGGTTTCTGATCCTTAATATATATACATTACTCACGTTTTTATAAACTCAAACAATCTAATTATTAATTTAAAAGAAAAGAAAGAATAAGCAGATTATCAAATTTAATTTAGAAATATAATATAATAATATAGATATATAATATGTATTTATATTCTTTCCTTATAACATTTGAATAAAATATATAATAATACTACAAAATTGCTTAAAAATTAAAATCATTTGTCATGCTCTCTATTGTAATATTTACCATCCAGGAGTCCAAACTTATATATAATGGACTATAGACTGAATTTTTGAAAGCAGGTCTACGTTTGTTTTAGCTTTTAGCATAGCAAATTGGACCACCTCAAGATTGAAAGCATAACTTAACGATCAATGACTCGGCTCACTTACACGTGAAATTTACATGCGAGAGGCATTCTATATAGGATTGAATTACCCCTTTTCCAACAATTTTTTAATAAAATTAAATTGCGTTCTCTTTTGATGATTATAACAGAATAATATTTACTTAACTTATAAAAACTCGAAAATCACGTTCAAAGCTAAATCAATCACTGATGTCATCATACATGATTCAACAAAGGAAGGAAAACAGTTGTTTACTACTATATTTTTGTTAACCTTACTAATTTTATTTGCCTTGGTTAAATTTTATTTTTCGCGTTTTTTAAGCTGTATTTAAAATGAGAAAGCAATATATTAACATATATAAATATACATCTGCCATAAGATAATAAATTGATACTTTGCATAACAATCCTATAATCAAAAAATACAAACGTGTCATTCCGAAAGGCTACGTCTTCGCGCACCTATATTCAAATTCGCGAAAATGAGGAAGTTTATTTACTAGGTAGTCTCTACGAGTTTATTCGTGTATGTTGAATATGAGTGATAACGACACTTAATCAACTGTTAAATGCACTAACTATACTAACGCATTCTCGAGAGCAGGATTATTGCATTAACGCTTTAATAAATACCATTATCGCCTCCAGTTTAGGCAGATAAATTTCGGATAAATCCGAAATACCTGCGGAGCAAAAAAAGCCTCAGGTTCCTGCCAGCTCTTTTTAGGCTTATTGTGTTAGTTAATAATCGATATATCAATGCCGAGGCTATTCGAGAGCGACCAGAGCAACGTATGCTACACAGAGAACCGGAACACCAGAAGTCACTTACATACATAGGCATATTGTAAAGCAGGAACCGCCTGTTCTCACACAGACATGCAGTTATATGTATAGCCTGCTGAGAGACTACGTGTGTGAACGTCAAGTATTCAAAGATGAGAAAGATCGAAAACGAGAGAGAGACCAGCGTCCCAATTAATCTTCATCTTGACGGAAAAAAAAAACCAGAGAGTACCTGCACTTCGATTAATTCCAAGTGGCCCTACGCACAAATTTTAATACATAATCGAGGTATTTACAGTTCAAAATTAAGATGGCGTAAACAAAGATGGCGCGCGCAATCAAACAACCACCGGAAGGAGAGAGGGGGGGGGGAGAAAAAATCGACTTGGCGAGGGGAGAAGGGTTGAGTTCACGTAGCTTCTCAGCTGCCTATAAGATATCAAAGAGAAAGAGAAGAAGAATCACTCACCATTGCCGCGTGTCGGGGAGGGCAGGCGTGCACGCATACACCCGAACGATGACCGGTGAGGCGCACCTCTCTCTCTCTC
>NW_012132090.1:0-2454 GCF_000143395.1 Atta cephalotes | reverse complement strand
TAGTACTTATTATATATATATATATATATATATATATATATATATACCACATTCGGAAACTAGCGCAATCCAATAAGCACAGCGAGGCATCACGCTCATTGGCTGGCATGCGAGTGGTGGGGTTCGCCATTTAACGGCTCATATAAATAACGCATAATTCGCAATTTTACGCTTTTGCGACTCGAGCAGGGGACGAGGATATGTCTTGTCATTTTAACGTTAGAAAAGTTCGCAACCCTGTCTTCGAATCGATTGTGACTTTTTCTCCATATTCTAATCTCTGCTGATTATAAAACGATGAGAAACTGCACAAAGGATCGTTGGATTTCTTTATTAAGGTAATCAATTATATAATTAACTTTTTTTTGCCTTTATTTCTCGTAACAATATAAATATCGCGTATTGCAGATTCTAGTATAGCACACTATTATTCGGTCGAAAATATATTTCTCGCATACTCGTTCGATTGAAAATCAAGACGTCGCGTCGTGTCGCGTCGGAAGTATCTCGCGTCACTTTTTATGCGTGAAGTTGACAGCACTCGGAAAACGACGCCATTTCCCCATTTCGATAGCATTCACATTTCATTCGCGAAATGCGGCGGATAGAGAATGACACGGTGGAACGGACTGGCTCTCAAACGTAGAAACGCGCGATCAAATATGGTAATTAAAATCTATATAATACTTGAATGTATATTTTTATACGCGATTTATTTAACTATCGATTATAGATTCAGTAATCGTATATTAATAATCCGTTCGAACGCGTATTTCGCAAAACTTGTTCGCCGAAAGTGGTATATCGCTTGAATAATTGACAATGAGATTTTCGAATATCAATCTGCAATATGGAAATAATAATAAAAGACGAGCGTATATTATAATATATCCTTATCTTTTATGATTGTTATTTCCATATTTTGCATCATTCGCGTTAACTTTGGTATGCGAAGTTAATCGCGCAAAGCTGTCTCGTCATCTTAATTACAACTACGATACATTTACACATTTCGATCTGTAGATGAAGCGCAAATTAAAAGATTGGCATCGATCAAATGGCGTGTGAAATTGATCACGCGAGAGACGAACTCAATAATTGCATTTATGTTTTATTTGCAGAATGCGGCGAATACGGGAGATGGTCGGCTCCAAATGAGTGGCGTCGCGACTTATTGAATTGGTAAGCAAAATTTATATTAATTTTATATAGATAATTCGTTCGAGCATATATTTAACAATACTCATGCAGTCGAATAACATTTTGTCTTTGATGCGTAAAGTCAACTGTCCAGAAATTTTTCGCTATTTTAGGTTTCATTCCAATGTCCAAATTTTATTTTTAAAATATCACAAGTATCGAATATGACAAATTTTCTGCGTTCTTATTTCTTTGCTATTTCGCAACATGAATTATGTATTACATATAATTAATATTAACAATGTGAACAAAATATGACAAAAAATATGATTGTTATAAAATAATATTTAAGCGTTTCTCGCTTTCACACTCATACGTTGTAAATATCAATTTATCTTTGTTGTCTATCATTAAACAGGATAATGATGCTTACAAGTATTGTAAGTACAAAACAGAGCGCATCTTTAGTAATTATTTGTAATTGCACTTAATTTTAACAAATGATTTGTTTCAATTAGGCACTGTCTACATATCACAAAGTAAGCAATGGGAAGAGAAGAGAGACGAAAAGCAGGTTTGACAATTCTGTGAGGAGGAGGAGAAAGAGGAGGAGGAGGCTTAGGAAAAACAATGGGTTTCGATGGAGCAACTTTGCGGTAAGCAAGCTTATTGCTTATTTGCATAAAAAATTAGTCATTAGTCATTCTTCCCATTAGATTGTTTTATTTCGATGACTAAAAATAATAATTGAAGAAAAAGAATTAATCTAAAATGTTATGGAAATTTATTCTCATGAAGACAACTTTGAGAAACTGTATAATTATTTTTTATTTTATAATTTTATTATTAATTATTTTGAACGTTATTTTAATTTGGATCTTGTGTTTGTATGTTACAGAACTATGTAGCTATGTAGCTGATAATTCCACTGTGCATCAGTCGGTGAGTAACAAAGATTTTAGATAACGAATCTGTGAAAAATGTAGCAGATCTGTTATTTTATTAGAAATAAATATAATGTTTTATAAATCTGTTACTTTAAAATGGATTATAAACAATTATGATATATATTTAATCTTGGATTTGTCTATCATTATTTGTCAACTTGGTCAACGTCTTAGTGTGCTATTGTGTTTGAGACTATTATGTTTATATCGGGAAAAAAATGTTTCATAAATAATTATATAAAATTATGAAATACATTTTATATACAATTATATATAATATTATATATAGTTATTCATAATTATGTAATAATACAATTATATGTAATTATATAAAAATACGTTTATATATATATATATATATATATAT
>NW_012132089.1:0-2454 GCF_000143395.1 Atta cephalotes | reverse complement strand
ATTTTGTATCTAATTATTTGTCATATTGCATTATCTTTTGTCCTTATATATATATATATATATACATATATTTTGTGTGCGTAAAAAATCTTGCGTATGAGGTATTATAAAATGCGATTTTAGAATAGCAATCTCATTTTATGATATATGTCATAGTTATATCCATATTGAATTATACAGGCCACCGAGCCATCGCGATTCCAAAACAGTCGAAAGGTCGTTGTGCAGTAAACTCAATTAGCAACGATAACGCTTACGTGTTTCCACCCGCGAAAATGATTTTCCCAACACAAGCCGACTACCACGAGATCGAAAATATTTGGAAGATTAAAATCATTTAGATTGGATTGTAATTTCGATTTTCTCTCGTATTGGAAAAGAAACGGAGATAAAACTCAGTCACAAAATGAAAAGAGTAGCAAATGGAACGAAAACGCGATAAGAGTTTTAATTTGATATATATTTTGCTCTGACTTTTTATAATCATTATTGAAATTATATAAACAGGTTTATATCTTACCTCCGAGAGAAGTAACAAATTAATTGCTGTAGTTATTTTTATTTGTTTTGGTAAAGTGATTAGAATATGAAATAAACACTTCTGTCTTTGTATTATTCGCACATAGTTTAATAATTAATAAATTTATAACTATTAGATACGTATAACGTGGTAAAGCTATTTAAAACAACAAGTAGACATTTTTTTATAGATAGTGTGATAGAGAAAACAAGAGAGTTGTACACGCCAAGCTGGCATTTATACAAAATCAAAAAATTAATACATGAATACATTAATTAATACGTGAATACATTAATTAATTAAAAATTAATTAAATTAATTAAATTAATTAAAAATTAATTAAAAATATGTAAACACGATTGAATAGAAGAAAAATAGTATGCAATGGCAAAATAAATGAGAAAAGGAATTTGCAGATTCCCACAATAGTTGTATACGCTAGAGTATAATTTTTTATGAAGCAAATAAATAAAAACATATAATAGCTTTTTAATTGCTTACGCAGCTTTGGAGAAAAAGAGATTTGGAATATAAGGATAATGTACGTTTGACATCATACAATTTATAGTTGTATCTATAATAGATATCTCTGTATTTTACGACATGTCGATTGCAGTACAATTTGCCGGACATCCTGAGTATTATCCTTGCAGATTGTATGCGTGGTATCGTTGTAAACCGATCCGCTGCATAACACAACAAACGATAAATGTTCAGGGATTATGCACGTCTATTCCCGGTTAAGTTACTAATCGCGCGGTCAAGCGACTGCATCTACGATATCGCGAGAAGCCGAGCGATGCTACGAGCAATGTTTCCCCGCGCCATAATGGTTCATTATCAAGGATTAGTTCAATTTGCGCGCATACGAGGTCACGTTGTATATCATATTCAATACGTGCGCGACGTCCAATCACGGCGGCGTTGCGCATGTTTACCGCAAACAATGTAACGCGTTCAATATACAAGGTTCGGCGTAGAAAGAAAGAATGAAATAACATCTCTTCGCGACTAATTTAATCGAAAAAATTATTATTATCGCTTTTAATAGCCTTGAAGTTTACACACTATATATAATGTTGCTATTGTTCGATACAATTTTGAAAATTGCATAATGCTGAATTTTATATTGCTGAAAATGCTCCGTCATTTTTGTTTGTAGATTCCGCTGATGAATAACAAGTTTTTACAACGATTCGTGGGGAAGTGTAAAAGATACTCAAGAAGATGTTTTTATTAGACAAAATCCTACATCGCAAACAAATTGTATGCTGGCGCAGTTTTGATTCAACCAAAAGTATATCTATATGAATACTTTTACTTTATTGTATGAAACAATTAAGATAGAAATAGGTATTGCTAACAATATGTCCAATGTTCGTTTATTTTTACTCTTTTGCTCGAGATTCTCGAATTATAGGATCAATCTCATTTTCTCTCTTTTTTCGGATATCATATTTTTATAATATATTGTGACATGCTTAAATCAAGCACATCATACTTGATCATACCAATGCTTTAAACGAATTTTGATCTATTAACAATAATTAATCGGTTGTATGCATTTCGTATGCGAGACAATAATGACATTTATTCGATAGAGATTCCAGTTAGTGATCATGTTATCGCATTGAAAGTTCATTAATTTATTATAAGCCATCCCATATCGTTAATGCATTTTATTATTCTTCTCGTGTCCCAGTCACTTGCGACAATTTGAAAGGCCATTGAAATCTTTATGACTCAATCGACTCGATAATGGAGATGACCCGATTAATGCGACTATTATGATGGCACGCGTCCACTATTACGCAACATTGTGTAAACTTTATTTCGAGCTATCGTTAAAGTGCATTCAGACTTGTAACATTACAATAACCTATACAAGAATATAATGAAGTATATATATATATATATATATATATATATATAAT
>NW_012132088.1:0-2455 GCF_000143395.1 Atta cephalotes | reverse complement strand
ACACACACACACACACACACACACACACACACACACACACACACACACACACACACACATGCGCGCGCGCGCCTCTTTCTCTTCTCCTCCTTCTTCTCTCTCTCTCTTCACTTCTCTCTCTCTCTCTCTCTCTCTCTCGTTCTCACCTTTTCTTTCTCTACTTTCACGAAACATCTAAACTCTATGCGATGTTGGGCAGATTTGATTATACCGTTCTCTACTTCCTTCGCTACTTCCTTTCGAACATTCGTGTGTGCCGTACTTTGATCATTGATCTTTTGATTGAGAAATGTCGAACACGCTTTTGATTTGCTTAAAGCACGATCCGTCTATCTTTTGATTAATATCAAAGTCATCTACCGCTCGTCTTATCTCGTTTTTATTTTAATCATCATCGATATATGCTCTCTTCGCCTCTTAATCTAACCGAATTTGTTTCTTTCTCTTCTTGGTTTTGTTTTTGTTTCATCTCTATCTGTGTGAGCACAATTATAGATTAAGTATCCACGAAATATATATTTAAATATGTATAATATATATAATGAAATATGTCATGTATGAAAAAGATATTTAAAAAAGATAAATTATTACTTTATAAAGGGTAATGTTTTTGAGCAGTGAGTCTTTTCCAATATAAATAGGAACAATGAATGATATTAAAGACTTATGTTAAATTTTAATTCCATTTTCAAAAGTACTTTATATAAAACAGATAAATTTGTGGGATTTCAGCTTATAATTTTTAGAGCATAATTTTTACAGCAAAAGATTCATCGTAAGAATTTTATATAATAATAATTTTATACAATATAATTTAAAAATGTTGACATTTAGATTTTAAAAACAGAAATATTGAACCAAAATTTTTTTGTGATCCTTTGATATTTAAGGTTTAAATTTTACTAGTTTCTATATTTGTCCCGCTTAGTTCTACTCATTGCTTCGATATGAACGCTTTTCGAAGAAAAAGCGAGGTCAAAATATTATCGATATGATGAGTATGAGTTGTAGTACTTTAAAACCGAAGGAGTAAGAAGAGGCAGTAGATACGAAGAGCAAGAAACAGCACGATGGAGATACAAACGATCGAGCACAGAAATAACGGAAACGGGTTGCAATAAGTTCCAGCCGCTTCCCATCTTTTCAAGTATTGAAACTCATGCTAGCACCTCGATTCGTTTCTTGTACCACTTCCTTTGATCGATTTTTCTCCAGCAAACGGATAGTCTTAATGGCAGAGGAGCACGTCGATGAGATTATGTACGATCAAGATCCTAAACGGCTGCCGCGCGGACAGGGCACGCGTGAACAAAAAACTTAACTCGTCTAATCTAACTTTCGTGCTGTTTGTGCAATATGTCTATCTACGAATTACTTAACCCCTTTTTCCTCGTCCCTCGCTTGTGCTGTGCAGTTTATTCGTCGCTCGATCTTTTTCTCATGTTTTCTCTCCCTCTCATTCTTCTCTTTTCGCTTTCATACTTTCTTTCCCTCCCTCTCTAACGCTCTGCTATATGTACGATTGCACTCATGCAATTGCTTACATGTTTGCGATTTATACGAGTTTCGGTCTCGTCTTTCTTTTGTATCAATTTGGTCAAGTCGAAATTCGGGACAACGAGGATATTGTGATCGTTTTACTGCTCCCCGAATAATTTAAAATACACGCGTGCACGCATCTTTTCTAGCTATCTTCTTCATTTTATTATTATTAATTTTTTTCGTTGTTAAGAATTCGTGTATTCTCTCTCGTTTACGCAGCGAGATTGATTTATAAAGACGGAGGGATCGATGGCTGTCTTTTTTCTTCCTAAGTTTAACATTTTATTGCTTAAACATCAAAATCTCGATATTATTTGGTTGTATATAGTCATCTTATATAAAAATCTCTAACGTTTACTTAAAAACCACGGTAATTTGATCGGTTTTGCGTGTTTCGCCACTTTCTCAGTTTGGAACGCTAATTCGTCGATGCCTCCTCTGGCGTGTACATATCTGTTTTATAAAAGTATCCAACAGATCTACGCGTGTCACATCCAAAAGACAAATTTGAATGATAAATACGGATGCTATAAATTGCCTGCAAAGATTTCAGTATGTGAATTATCGTTTGGCCACGAATCCGTTAAATAAATATAATGATCGAGATACAAAGTCTTTTCGCAGTGGCAAATGGGATAAAATCTGTGGATCCAGTAGTAATCATGGTTTTTTTTTTAGACGGGCGAGTTGTACAAAGGGGCCAAGATTATTTCATCCCCGTAAAAATGCTGCGCTACTGAATATACACAAGATCCACTTCCTCCTTGCCGCCGAATATCGAATCGACTAACTTTTCGAATAACTTTTAATATAATATGCCTATCTAACTAGCTAATTTAATTTTATTTATAATAATCTTTACTCTTTTATGTATATATTCTTTCATTTTTATATATATATATATATATATATA
>NW_012132087.1:0-2456 GCF_000143395.1 Atta cephalotes | reverse complement strand
TCTCTCTCTCTCTCTCCCCCCCCCCTCCCTCTCTCTCTCTCACGATAAATGTTGCGTGCCGCGGAACCATCGCGCATCCGTAGACTTTCACACACGAAGAAACGGACACTCAGACTGCACGAAATATTTGAGTTACTCGACAAACACGTAAATGTAAACGCGACGTTTACATTACCGTTTACTTTACTTCCCATCTCTTCCACCGCGGCCACCACCGCCATCACCACTACCATCGTTGCTGAGTCTCAAGCCCTCGGGTGTCTACGGTGGAAGCGGGTGTGTTCAAGAACGAAGGTGCCAGTACATATCGAGAGACGCAGTAGTAGGAAGAAGAAAAGCGATGGTGGAAGCGAAGATGTCGACGACGTGGAGGTAGCGGAATCTCTCTCTCTCTCTCTCTCTCTCTCCCCGTTTCTCTTGCGAGTCGACTAACCGTCGAGCAAATATTGACAGAGCGGGATATTGCTCCCAATGCTTGTTTGTTTATTTCAATGCCCGTGACCGACGGGAGCTCCGCGGGAGGTTCGTTTACTCGGGGAGGTGCGACGTGGGGAGATATACGGCGACACACGCAATGCACACACGTGGCTATTTATATCGACTCCGATATGTATATCCAGCCTCGCGCGTTTCCTCGAGGATACCTAATGATAGCCATCGACAGTGATCCCGCGCTCAAATCGAGCACCGTTTCTTTCCTTTTTTCGACGAGTGAGATACGTTTCTCGTGATGGACCACTTTCGAACGGACAGCATTATTAACAGCAGTTAATATTCCTGTATAAGATATAATAGATAAATAGATTATACGAATGGAAATAATGTCATGAATAAAATTATCCAGATATACTTCTGACGTTGCAATTTTTACAATCCATTCCTAATTTTACATTAAAAGTTTTATATTTATCTCTACTTTCCTTTATACTTTTTTACATTTTTCTTTTTTTAAATTTTTCTATTTTCTATTCTCTTTTCTTAAAATAACCTTAAAATAACACAAAGAAGGAATGTGAAAAAAGTGCAGTTGGAGCAAACGCAATTTTGATATCTCAAGATTTCAAGTTCTGTCAGCGGAGAGAATCATCCATCGTGGATCCGCGCTTGGCGATGTCGGCCGTGGCAAAAAGTCGATCAGCGTTGTCGAGCCAGTCGACAGCGGCCGCAACATCGAAATGAACACGTAACACAGCGTCGCGACGCGACTCGATGCGAGATACATCGAATGCGAGCATCGAATCCATCCACCCACGCCAAGCGCGTGTACAGTGCGCAGCACGAGTGTCGATACGCGCCGCATTCATCCGCGGTCCGCGGCTATTCTCGCAACGATCATGTTCTCCCCCCACGTGTCGCGCGTGTCTCGCGCGCTAGTTAGCCTGTCCGCGGACGCGCGTGTTTCTCGGCACGTTGCTCGTTGCGCGCCGCTGCAAGCCACGCGCGTACACCTTGTAAACATACGACCGACGCCTGTCCGACAGAAACAATTAAGCTTAACTAATAACCGTGCAGAATCATCGCCACTTCACTTCGCACTACTGTGCGTTGTACTGTGTCGCGGTCGGTGAAATCGAGCCCAACGCACGAAGACGATGAATTCTATCGTATACAATTTTACTCTTGTTCATCACCGTTTTATACATTTTGAAATTTCTTTTAGTGTTAGGCTGATCATACGCCCATGCATTCTCACACATATACGTTTATAATAAGTAGGTATAATAAGTATAGATATTTCTTTTTTTTTTAAGCGGTATATATAAACCGTACCGAGATTCAACAACTAGATAATAGCAGCTAGTCGCGAAAAGGCACGCTCGAGCGCGTTTGAGTACCACTGGCGAACACTTGATTACGTCAGTTAGGCGGTCGCGGCTCAATTCTGGCTATGAGGTAGCCAACCCCTTTCCAAAGCTATCCGCGCCGCCTCCCTCGTTGCTCGTAGTGCGGCGGCAAAGCCAATGTGCGCCATCCTCGTATCCTCCCTTCGCCATCCCCCTTGGTCGTCCCGAACCCCCGTCCGTCCGCCTTCCGCTTCCGACAGACACGTACAAGCGTACAAGCGTGTTACCTACCACTATCATGGACTGCCGCATACGCGGCAAGGGGGATACAACCACCACCCCTCTTTCGGTCTACGTTGACGAGCTAGTGCGCGTATAGCTCGAAGCCAACGGATTGCGACGTGGGTCCGAGGTACTAAACGTAATTAAACGGATAGTTTCCGCATTAGCCACGATTGGATAATCATTCATCGATTATCTCGGCTACACAGAGGGTGACACACAATACGCTGCCGCCGTTGCTGCTACCACTCGTGTTCCACTGACGCATCTCTCTCCGCGAGGACGCGTTTACGTTTCCAAACCAAAACACGAATCTCCAAAGATAGACAGATTTACATTGGAAAGATTACCGTCAAATATTTGCGTTTCGCTCTCCTCTCTCTCTCTCTC
>NW_012132086.1:0-2459 GCF_000143395.1 Atta cephalotes | reverse complement strand
CTCTCTCTCTCTCTCTCTCTCTCTCTCTCTCTCTCTCTCTCTCTCTCTCTCTCTCTTTCTCCCTCGCGGCGCGGCTGACAGTCTCAAACGAATCCCAAAGGGTTCTGCACAAGTCATTGCTCTCTTTCTCTCCTGTTCTTTCCCTGTTATTTCCCTTTTTCTTTCTTTTTATCATCATCGTCATCATCATCATCATCATCATCATCATCATCATCATCATCATCGTCATTATCACTGTCCACCTCGTCGTCATATTACGCAAGGCAATCATGCAAAACTGTCGCAAGCTGTCGCGAATCTCACCGATCGACCGGCGCTGCTTTATGCAACAATCGAGTCCAAGTATTTTAAGAACCGTCTTACGCCCGAATTCCTACCGAATATGCAACGCAACGGTCGGTTCGTTACCGGCGCGGTGGCGCGATTTTTACCGTTGCGTAACGCAACTTTGTGAAATCGACATTGATCCACAATTGTAATTTACAGATTGCAAACGCGGAAATTTGGCTCACGTCGTTATTACGCGATTCCTGCGTCATATTACAGATCATTCTTGAGAAATCGCCCGGAAAAAATTTTTTTAATTTCTCTTCTTATTATAATTGCTATCACGGTTGATTATTATTCAATTAGCAGTAATAACACGATGCAATTATACTCGACAAAATGACCAAGTGCATCAAACTGCAGTTGTCATTGTCACTTTGATAACAAAAAAAACAATGTATACTATAACAATGTATACTATAAAAGTCACTGTGATCCAATTAACGGAAATTGATATCTTATTTTATCCGGCAAATGTCAATCCGTAAAATGTCAATCTCATTTGTGGACAAAACGTCTTTGTTGATATCTCATAATACAATATAACTATGAAATTTTTAGCATATCACGTATTTCAAAAGAGAATCTCTAATAAAAGTCTAAAAACGATTGAATTAACAGAGTCAGATAAAGAAATAAATTATTACTATTTGTCCTTCTACTTTATTTGTATTTGACTTTACTTCTTTCTTCATTATGCATATGGATATTAAATTTCACTAAAAATATATTAACACATTTTTTTTTCCAAGTTTCTTCATTTTTCTTTATACTACCTATATTGTATATTGTATATACCTATATTGTATATACCATCATCATATTGTTCTCTTACTTCAAAATTGACATAACTAAAAAAATTAAATTTTTCAAAAAAAGAAAAAAATTCTTTAATTATTGATTAATTAAATAATAGTAGTAAAAAGAATATATTTTTAGAAATGAAACATGATTGAATATCATTTTTATTATTTTCGTTTCGCAACCCTTTTGAGTTGTAACCATTTTGATAGCTTACAAAATTATAACAAATATTAAATAATTCATTAAAAGTGATATAACTCGAAATAACGCAACAGTTTATATTTATCTTAATCAATTAAACTGATTAAATTCAAAATAAACTAATTTCTTCTTAAAACTTCGATTAACAAAACTATCTTAACTCTAAATAGCGTTTTCGAGTGCAGGAAGTTTAAATTCAACCCAGATCGATTAATATAAAAGTACTATGATCTCAATCAAAAACCAAAGTAAAGTGACGTTATTAATCCGATTGAAGAAAAAATGTTTTCTAAAAATTTTTATTTACAAAAATGACAGCACGTAAAATGTATCATTTTTGTACAAGGGATATTATGATTTCTTTGAAAATCTCCAGCACGAGTACAAGTATCCGTCTGGTGAATAAATTGAAGTTAAAATAACTCGAAAACTACATTTGTTTTTAGTTGTGTTATTTTTCAAGTAAAAGAACAATATATTATTCTAAATCTCATTGCAGAACTTTAAAAAAAATCAATCAAAATTCTTATCGAAATATTATGTTGGCTAATCTATTATCGAAAGCATTGGCAAAAACTACGAAAGACTATGATTCTCAACAATCAAGTCTCAACAGCATTATTAAGCAGTATTATAAAGCCTCGTTGATATGTCTTCAGGGTCTTACCTGGCGTATTTGTCGTGGCAATAGCGGCAGTGGTATAAGGCGGTTGGCCCATCTGTGCGTGACCGGCTAAGTGTCGGCCATATCCATTTTGCAGCCCCAGGCTATGCTGCTGGGGATGCTGAGAGAGGATACCATGGAGCAGACGGGTTCCTGTGCTACTAGTAGTCGTCGCGCTGGTGGATCCTGGTTCCACTTTTACACTTGCGAGGCCTAGCTGTTCTTTCTCGCTCGGGTCATGCGGTTGGACTTCCCTGGTATCCACTGTAACAGAGATAAGAAGAAGCATTGTTTTTAGATAAATAGATATTAATCTTGCTTGATATTATAGATTAAAACATTAGAATTATTGTGGGTAAACGATAAAATAAATGAAATGTCGAAAATTGTAACAGAGTAGAAATAATAATCAATTTTAAAGGAACGAAATTGTATGTGTGTTTATTATATTAGAAATAATAAA
>NW_012132085.1:0-2457 GCF_000143395.1 Atta cephalotes | reverse complement strand
AGAGAGAGAGAGAGAGAGAGAGAGAGAGAGAGAGAGAGTGTTTTTAGAAAATTACTCGCAAAATACGCCAAACGAACGGGAGCAAATGATAAAATATGCATACCTTAGAAAATGCTTGTAATAATAAACTGCAGTCATTTTCCTTGCATACAGAAAGAAGCGCGTATTAACTACCGACCGGCGAGATTCGTCGGCAAGAATATTTGCATTACGTGCGGGGTCATTAAGACCTTAGCAATAATTTTTTGTAATTTCACGACGGAAAATGCAGTTGCTAATGGATATTGAAAATGAATATTCATGGCACAAAATATTACAAATAAAATGTTACGATACAAGAGAGAAAGAGAGAGGGGGAATGTACAAAATAAATTGAAGACAGATATTAAAGTATATCTTCACCTAGAATCGTACTTATTGTATGCTCGAATTTCGTTGTATACAACTTCTTGTTTTTCAGATTAAATTTTATACTCCCCAATGTTGGACAATAAATTTTTTATTCAAGATATTGATTGTTGTTTCATTATTATTATTGCACAATTATTGCCCACAATTATTTCAAGCAGCATTAACTCTGCGTGCTTGATCGGTGAAACGTTGTATTCAAATAGACGTCGCGGCAACTGTTATGTATAGTTACTAAATAGCTAGTAGTAACTGTAAACCACCTGGAATTGATTGCGTAACCAAATCGCGGCCGGAATCTACTGGAGGTCTAACCCCGATATAACTCACAAACGTGTAAATTTACGCAAATAATTTAACTATTAGATATATTCAATTATTTATCAGTTGTATGTTCATTAATGTTTAGTAACTTACAATTAGATGCATCGGTAAATGACTGCCGAATCTACATAGCATCGTGAAATATCTCTACATTTAATTTTCTCATACATTTAATATTTCAGTATATTATTTCAGAATATATTACTGCGAAATATATACAAAACATTAATATTACTGTGAATATTCCCTATCTGAAAGTTATCTTCAGATATACATATATATAGAATAAATGCACGCATAAGTAAACAGACTTTAGCTTTTAGCATTTCTGCTAACAATTTATAAATCCAGAAATATCTTATGCTATTTGCTAATCCTAGAAAATACACAAGAAATAAGGTATCCTTCTTAGATCCTACTTAAAAAATTCGTTTCAAGAAAGATACACGATCGCATTTTCCAGACGATATACTTAGCATTACCGCATTTTAATATAACGTAACTATTAGCTACCCTATGCGCAATCACGAGGGATAAAAGCGAAGAAAAAGGGAGTGTACGATAGTTCACGACTTTGTGATAGTTACGAAGTCTCGAGGCTACTTCGTACGGACGACAGAGACTGCTTCTACTGGCCCCCACCGGAGCGGGATTATCTTGACGCAAAGTTCGTCTTCCTGGCTTCTTCTCTGCCGCATTCGTAAAAGGACTTCCCGAGACATTAAAGATACTCGAGTCTGCACGCGCGCCCGAGAAAGATGGCGATTTATCATCCTCAAGAATACCGTGGACCGGATGGAAAAACCTATTTTCTATCTCTGCACCTCGTATTTCTCTTTCGATATTTCTTTCCTATATCTTCTTCTACTTGCCATCCCCATTAGGGAATGGAAAGTTGCTTTTTAAAAGTAACAAGTTACAGTTATCGAGTAGAAAAAGTAACAAGTTACTAATTACCGATATTTAAAAGTAACTCGTTACAGTTACCTTTATTTGAGAAAGTAACTTTTCGTTACTATTTTAAAATCGACGACTATCAATCACAGCGGATGGGTGCCTAGGGATTTTCTAGTCTCAAGCGCTACGAGTGGCTTGTGTCCAATCGAATTGTGTCCCATCGTCTGCAAAGTAACGATAAAAGTAATTATAAAATTCATTACTTTTACCAAAAAAATGTAACTGCATTACCGTTACATTATCAAACAATGAAAGTAACGTAGTTACAAGTTATCAAAAAAGTAACTTGTAACTATAATTTCATTACAAATAACTTCCATTCCCTGATCCTCATCACGCGCATTTCTGTTGCCTTCGTGGAATCGCTTCTCGCATCAATGCAGTATCATTGTAGATCACCAACATTGTCAATTAGCAAATCATTCAAATTATAATATGGTTCAGTGATTTGCAACATTAAATACGAATTCGATTAATACATAGACGAATTTTAATGTAAGATTTTCTGCAGTAATAAAGATATGATATGCTACAAAATATTAATTATTATATATTATAAATTAAAAATAGTTATCACAACTAAATTACATTGTTTCTAATTGTCAATTTTTATTTTATTTTAGCTACAATTCTAATTCTAAATCATATTCTTGTCGTATAAATATATTCAAAAATTTAGATACTAATATCAAAGAATGCATATATACATATATATATATATATATATATATATATATATATACGCACACACACACACACACACACACA
>NW_012132084.1:0-2458 GCF_000143395.1 Atta cephalotes | reverse complement strand
CTCTCTTCTACTCGTGTTCTTTCTATAACTATTATTCTCTCTCTCTCTCTCTCTCTCTCTCTCTCTCTCTCTCTTTCCCTTTTCTACCCATTGTAAGATGCAGTTCTCTCTCTTCTATCTGTTGCAATCTTATACTTATTATTTGCGCTCTCTTTTCTTCTTTTGCACACATTTTATTAAACAGATATTTGTTTTTTATTTTTAATAATATGACTCAGCAATAATTTTAATTTAATAACTGATAATATGTTTAGTAATATACAAATGACCAAGCGTTCCTAATTATCCAATCGTTATTAAAATTGTTATTGAGTAACTATCGAACACTTATTAAACTACATATTACTGAACAACTATCTATAAATATTATTGATAGATTCTTAATTATAGGGATAAGGAAAAGAAATCAAAATGCATTTTAAAAAATTTCATACTCCATTTTTTAAACTTGATATATTTTTTTTCCGATATTGCGACCACCAGTTGTATATTTTAAATACATTCTATAATACACAATTTTTAACATGTTTTCTATATCGTATCAGTATTAGTAACATCTAGCCAAAAGAAAACTTGGATAAAAATACGTTTTATAGATTCATTTAAATTTCTCAGTATCAGTTTAGAAAAATTAACGTCGTATCTCGATAAACACGTAAAGATATATTTCCGTACGAGAACGTTGGCTGCGTCGAAAAATTGGAGGATATATGTTTACTTCTATGTGAATCGTTTTATAGTTCATTAACGTTACAACATTGTATCCGAGAGTGATTACGCGCATGCCATGAATATGTGGCAGCGATTCTCCATTCGAACTCTCGGTAAATATAGCAACTTATACTTAAAAACAGATGTCTTGTTGTTGGCAACATTTTTAAGAATTTTCATAACAGTTGCATCACCAGTTATGAACTCGATTCTGCATATTATTATACACTACCGGATTTTACGTAGGACACGATGTTGAAACATATTCGCGTCAATTTCGAACTTCTTACCAACGTTGACGTTGGTTCTATTCATCGAACGTGGTATACGTGGCGATTTGAGTTAATGTTCAAAACAAATATACGCAGTCCAACAATAAGTTGTACATGTAGTTGTATGAAAGTAATACCGTCAACGTACTAATGTACTTTGACAACCTGTATAGTTAAGCAACATGTTAATCATTGCCATATGCAGATTGTTGCTGGGTCAGCGATGTCAATTTTGACATTACGACCATCGCGACAGATTCACCGACGGATTACGTTCTCGAGATGAACTTGAAGTATCCGCAACATCTCCATGATGCGTATTCCGATCTACGGTTTTGTCCAACGCGCGAGAAACTATCCGACAAGCGAGAGAAACTCCTCGCGACATTGTATAACAAAAAACTTTGCGTCATACTTTATCGCAATCTGCAGCAATGTATTCATCACGGTCTCCGTACACAAAGATCATATACTGCAATTCCGTTCGTGCAATCTCCGTGGCTTCACGAGTACATTGGTATATACATACATACTATACATATTAAACATATTATATATCATATAGAAGTATGTTTTTATTAATAAAAAAATATGTAAATACGAAAAAAAGAAATGTATGTATTAGGTGTACAACTTTGCTTCTGCCGTTTTCCTATATGGCTTTAGCGGTAAGTGATGGTCGAAATAAATAGATCAGAGACGTCATACAATAAACTTGGGCATCTGTCAACATAACCCCATAGAAACATTAGTCGATTTGTGTCTGCATCATAAAGTTATTCTCGATTGAAAATGTCAGTTTACGAGCCAAATTCTCGTCATTTGCGGGAGGTTTTAATTTTTTGCTTCAATATGAAGAAATCTGCGGCTGAGGCTCATCGAATGCTCTCAAATACTTATGGTGAGGCCGCTATTAGTGAAAGAAGGTGTCGTGGTTTCAACGCTTCAAGAACGGTGATTTTGACGTCGAACACCGGCATAATGGAAGAGAGAAGGTTTTCGAAGATGCAGAATTGGAGGCATTACTTGAGCAAGACTCGTGTCAAAATCAAGAAGAATTGGCACGATCATTGGGAGTGACTCAACAAGCCATTTCAAAACGCCTCAAAGCCATGGGAATGATTCAGAAGTAAGGAAATTGGGTGCTGTACGAATTGAAGCCGAGAGATGTTGAACGGCGTTTGTTTGCTTGTGAACAGCTGCTTGAAAGGCAAAGACGGAAGGGATTTCTGCATCGCATTGTGACTGGGGACGAAAAATGGGTTCATTACGATAATCCCAAGCGCAGAAAATCATGGGGAGTTCCCGACCACGTCGACGGCCAAATATTCCGAATACACCGAATATTCACGGCTCCAAGGTCATGCTCTGTATTTGGTGGGACCAGCTCGGCGTAATGTATTATGAACTGTTAAAACCGACTGAAACAATCATAGGAGATCGATATCGAACGCAATTGATGCGTTTGAGCCGAG
>NW_012132083.1:0-2457 GCF_000143395.1 Atta cephalotes | reverse complement strand
AACATTATACGTTCGTGCACGAAATCTCTTCATTGTTTGATGCTCAAAAATGGGTGAACAATGAACAAGCTAAAAATATTGTGCATGTGCTTCATGAACTATAAAATTGATGCATAATATATTGTCAGTCTGCGCTGTCTGTGGTGATGGTGGCGGTGTTCTCGCGGTAAATGATGGTGGTCAACGAGAGAAAGCACTATCCGCTTTACGTATTATATACAAGCGAATAGCACTATAAGGAAAAACTAAGGCACAAAATAAAATTTACAACGCGCACAAATCGCTTGCAAATGCTTTTCCTGTTATGTCAAGAGGAACGATATTTTTGTACATGTACGTTAGATTTGTGTTATCTCTTATGTAAAACTTTAGACGAATTTATAAATGAAAATTTTATGATAAAAGTTCCAATGAAATAGTTACAAGATTAAATATTATGCTGAATATTGAGAGAAAAATGTACTAAATTTTAATAAATAATTAATTGAATACAGTACTAAGTTATTATATTAGTATACTAATTTATTCACGAAAATATCTGCTAAATATATAATAAACATTAATAATAGTTAAATATTAATGACTCTCTTGTACCAAACAAATATGTGATTATGTTTAGTAAATATTCAACTGATATTATTTAAGCAAATATTTATTGAAATTTAATGCATTTTTCTTTCAATGTACGTAATATTCATGGAAAATTGTCTTTTTGCAGCTAACGCAGCCGCAGCGGGTTATGTGGCACCGTATACGTATGCGACTTTGCCAGGTGCTGCAGGACTGCCAGCAGCGGCAGCAGCGGCGGCAACGGCAGCTGGAGCAGCTTTCCCGGGTTTGCCGTATCAGACAACACCTCAGGAGGCCAGATTGCAATAAAGCTTTAACATTAGACCGCTCGAGACAGTTGCAGCTTTTACGTACGAGACAGAAACGGGCGGCAGAGCTGCACGAAACATTCGATCCTCGATTGTCTTCGGGGATTAGCTCATCATCTTCCTCGATATTAGTTATTTTTCAAGATTTCTGTATGTTCCTGATCACGTCTCGCGAATGTATCGAAATACCACCCGCGAGAACCGTAAGAGGCGAAGAGGATGAGCTTTGACAAAGCCGTCAGAATTGGCGACCCACAACTTCTCTCGCTAACGATAACTATATTCTTCCCTTTTCGCCTCCCCGATCTAATCTTCCTCTCCCTTCTCCCATAGATACTGGTGCGCTCGACCAACATATCGCGGAATTTTAGAAAAGACGCAACAATTTTTAGATTTACGATTATAATTATTTATAATGAGCTGATGTTTGCTCGTTTGGGAAAGCGATCCTCGACGTGCAAGTGATTCAGAACTTGAGAGCCGAAAGAGAGACTTATGTATTTTGTTTCCATATTCAAAAGCTATGTGCGCGAACGATCTTATTGGCTTTCGAACATAACGCTATTCTGATATTATAGATTTGTATTCAAAATATTACAACAGGACGAAATGTAACACATTATGATTTTTGAAACATAACTTAATATTTATATTTATCAAATATACAGTAAAAAAAATTATGTATTTGTGTTGGAAACGGTCCACTCACGTTCTGTATTAACAATTTGTGTTGAATTTTTTAATATTCGAATGTTAATTTAATATGATTATATTATTTAAAAATTTTGTGTGAAATTGATATTCAAAGTCTCTTAATGTCAAAATGATACATTTATGATGATTTATGAGTAAATAAATAAGTAACATAAAAATAATGTGTTTTAAAATATAAATTTTAAGACAAATGAATGAAATACGTGTTAATTTAACATATTGTAAATGTTAATTTTCTGAAAAAATGCTTCCACAGTTATTTACAAACTGTGCCAATATTACTTTTTTTTATATTTATTCCCTTAATATTTGTGTCATCTTTTAATATATTCATCTTGTATTAAATTAATTCAAAAGTTTGAGTGGACCGTTTGCAATATATAGTTTAATGTTAAATTCGACACATTTTTCCTCAATGTATTATAATTCTTTGTTCTTATGCATTTTCGTCGATGGTTCCTAAATCGAATGCGTTCGTTCGCGCAATGACTTTCGTTAAATTTTATAACGATGTTATTCGAGAAATTTCTCTTCACAGCAATCATGTTCTCTGACACACAATATATCTTGAGCATAGTTAATTGAATGCGCTAAAAATATCGAAGATGCGAGAACTTTGTAATAATTTTAGAACCAAAGTTACATGGTTCAGATAGGTATTTCGGAGAGGACGGTTTTAAATTTTAGTTAAATTTTAAGTAGATCTTAAAAACTTAATAATAAACAAAATTTTTAGTATTATAAGTTGTTAAGTTATATTTTCATGCGTTTTTTTTCCAATGAAAAAAAAGGATCGCATTTGTCTGTAATGGAACTGTTAGAATAATGCTTAGAAAAGCGAGTGACGAAATTTAGAATTCCTTGA